>NC_091980.1:307000345-307168883 GCF_044704955.1 Pristiophorus japonicus
TCAGTTCCCAATCCCAGAGATTTTGGAATTGGAATCAACAGGTGGTCTGGTAAACCTTTATGCAATTATAGGAAGTGGGAGGGGGAAGGAGAGGCTTAATTTTATAAAGCACCTGTCAGACCTGCGATATCCCAAAGGATTTCACAGCTGATGAATTACTTTCAAGGTGCAATTAGAAGTAGTAGTAAAAGGTCTCCTTTATAAAGTGGCTGCTCACTCCAGGATAGGGGCGCAGCAGAGCTTGGATGAGCTTAAGGTTTCGGAGGGTAAAAGATAGGCCGGACAGGAGAGCACTGAAAGAGTCAAATCTGGAGATAACAAAGATGAGGGTTTCAGCAGCAGAGGTTAACTGTGTCAAAGCTGTAGACAGGTCGAGAAGGAGGAGGAAGGATAGTTTAGCAGGGTCACAGTTACATCGGAAGATATGTGTGAATGTGAGGAGGGTGGTTTCGGTACTGTTGCAGGGGCAGAAGCCTGATTGGAAGGATTCAAACATGGGAGTTACAGAAAGGATGGGCACAGATTTGAGAGGCGACAGCACGTCAAGGACTGGAGAGGACAGGGAGGTTGGGGATGGGGCAGTAGTTTGCAAGGACAGAAGGGGCCATGGGTCGGCTTTTTTTTTTTGAGAGGAGGGTGTGATGACGGCAGAGTTGAACAGGAGGGAGACAGCACCCAGGGAGAGGGAACCATTTACAGTATCAGCTAGCACTGGCGCCAGGAAGAGAAATTAGATGATCAGCAGTTTAGTGGGAATAGGAGCAGGAGATGTCACTCATGGGCAATATGCGCTCGATGAGCGCACGAGGAGAGATATGAAGGAAACTGAACAAAGGTGTGAGTTCAGGGCTCGGGCTGTCAAATCAGCAAGCTGGAAAAAGGCTTCATCAACGCCCAGACCAAACGCCTCGTTTTTGAAAGAAAAAAAAGACTCGCATTTCTGTAACGCCTTTCACAACCTCAGTTAATCCCAAAGCGCTTTACAAGCAATGAAGTGCATTTGGAGTGCAGTCACTGCTGTAATGTAGGAAATGCAGCCGCCGATTTGCACACAGCTAACGCCCACGTACATTATCATAGGCAGTCCCTCGAAACGAGGATGACTTGTTTCCATACCAAAAAAGGATAAGTTCCCAGGTGTTTCAACGAAGGACCTAAAATTCCAGGTCCTGAACTACATTCCGAAGGGTGGAAGATACCTGTGCGTGGATTTTTTTAACGTGGGGTGGCCGTTGCACACCAGCCACCACACAGGCTTGACAGAGCTAAGTCTTGGTCCAGTGGCAAGGATTACCCAAGACTACTGGAGACCTGCTCTGCTGCAGGGACCTACCGAGCACACACATTTCGCAGTGTGGGCTGGCCCCGTGCTGCCCCTGGCCCCGAACTCACGCCTCCCCTGGGCCCCGATCACGTCCCTCCATAATTGAGTTCCCACGTACATCAATGAGATAAATGACCAGATAATCAGTTTTAGTGATGTTTGGCTGAGGGATAACTATTGGCCCAGGGCACCGGGGAGAACTCCCCCTGCTCTCCTTCGAAAAATAGTGGCCGAGAGACGGGGCCTCTGTTTAAAGTCTTATCCGAAAGACGGCACCTCCGACAGTGCAGTGCTCTCAGCACTGCGGCAAAGGTGGCCACGGATTAAGGGAGACGACAGCACGTTCAAGGGCTCGAGAGGAAAGGGAGTTTGGAGATGGAGCGGTAGTTTGCAAGGACTGATGGGATAAGGGAGCGCTAGCCTAGATCTTGCGCTGAAGCCTCTGAGCCCACGACCTTCTAACTCAGATGTAACCCTCAGTCCACTCACTCCGAACCCACTTGTGACATTGAATATGCTTTCCAAACTACTCTGCAGAGAAGCAAAAGCCATTGGCATGAATGAAGGCTGTATTGAAAGGATATGTACTCCCCACCGCCTCCGATATCAGAGCATCGCTTTGATGAACAGAAGACCAGTTTTATCTTGCGAGGTAGAGCTTCATGATACCATTAAACGCTCTTTCATCCCAGATAATTTGTATTCCTCATGTATGAGTCAATGCAGCTTGAAACCTTCATTCTTCACACTAATCCTGCCCATTCAAAAAAGGATCAAGCACCAATTTTGCTGGCAGCCGACTGCACAAAAAGTCTTTCAAAGATTAGAGAGAGAGTACAGAGATAGCGTGGGTTTTATGTGCAATTAATTCCATTTGACCTGAGAGACGGCAAGCTAATTCTGCAAATTTGCAGAAAACAATCGCACGGACCCCAAAAGGATGATCTCACGAGTGGTTAATGAGCGTGAATCCATCTGGGCCCATCATTTACAACAGTGTAGATGGACAGGCATTAACCTATTGCTTCTTCCTGCTGTATCTTGCATATTTAAAACCTTAGGAATATTTGTTGTCTTATTAACTGCTTACAGATTGGCCCATTAAATGTCCATTTGATGTGGTTGGTAGCAATCTTCCCTCGAAGTCAGAAAGTTGTGGGTTGACGTCCCACCTCAAAGACTTGAGCACATAACCAGGCTGACACTCCCAGTGTGGTTACTGAGTGGAGAGCAGCGTGAAGGCCCCGACCTGTCAGAGATCATCAGCAGCAGGTCAGGGCCGTAAAAGGAGCATCGTGGGGGCCACTACAAGGTGCAGCGCGAGCTGGTGCAGGAGGGAGATGGCAGCCAAGAGCGAGATCGCGTGATTGGGGCGTGGGCAGATACAGCAGGAGCGGCGAGCGCGGGGCGAAGGAGCGGCGAGAGACTGTGGAGAGATGTGATCGGGGCCCAGGGGAGGCGCGTGTTCGGGGTCAGGGGCAGCACGGGCCAGCCCACACTGCGACGTGCGCGCACACTGGGTCCGTGCAGCAGAGCTGGTCTCCAGTTGTCTTGAGTAATCCTTGCTACCGGACGAAGACCTAGCTCTGTCAAGCCCGTGTGGTGGCTGGTGTGCAACGGCCACTACACGTTAAAAAATCCACGCACAGGCATCTTCCACCCTTCAACATGTAGTTCGGGTCCTTCATTAAAACACCTGCGAACTCATCCTTTTTGGCATGGAAGCAAGTCATCCTCGTTTCGAGGGACTGCTTATTATGATGATTTAAAACCTTTCCATTCGTATATATAATTTTATGACAGGCCAACATGGGATAATAATAGCCGAAAGTTTTGGACTTGGTGTGTGTTACCTCATGAGCAATGGGTATGCCACTGGACCAGCAACCCAGAAGTCAATTCCCACCGTGACAAGCTATTTGTGAAACTGAATTCAAAGAAGTCTAGCAAATGTGGGCTGGCACCATTAAAAAAAAGTCCTTGCATTTCTATAGCGCCTTTCACGACCACTGGACGTCCCAAAGTGCTTTACAGCCAATTAAATACTTTTTGAAGTGTAGTCACTGTTGTAATGTAGGAAACGCGGCAGCCAATTTGCGTACAGCAAGCTCCCACAAACAGCAATGTGATACTGGCCAGATAATCTGTTTTTGGTGATGCTGATCGAGGGATAAATGTTGGACAGGACACCGGGAGAAGTCCCCCTGCTCTTCTCGAAAGATTGCCATGGGATCTTTCACGTTCACCCGAGAAGGCAGACTGGGACTCGGTTTTAACGTCTCACCCAAAAGACAGTGCAGCAGTCCCTCAGCCACGGCTGACACTGAAAATGACCATGAGAGCAGCCGGAATGTCATAAAAACCCAACTGGTTCACTACTTCAGGGAAGGACACCTGCCACCCTTACACAGTCTGGCCTGCACACGACTCTGATCCAGACTGCGTGATTGACTCAACGCCGTCTGAAAAGTGGCCCAACAAACCACTCGGCGCAGTTAAGGGTTTGGACAATAAAGGCCCTACTTTGCCCGCCTCACCCACAGTCCGAGAAAGGAACCATGATGCAGCCAATCTCCTTCTGCATCCTTGAGAGATGGCTTTGGTTGACTAAAGCCCCTCTTCTCCCCTGAAACCGGAGATCAATGCTGGGTTCCATATCGTGCCAGTTAAAGGATCAGGCAGCAATTCTGCCAGCAGGCGACTGAACGGTAAGCCTTTTGACGATCAAGACTGTAGCGAGCTAGCGTGGGCTGGTTAAGTTGTGTGTGCCATGAATTCCATTTGACACAGGTGAAAAACTCGGAACGCTGAAGGTCTAAAGAGATTTGGGGGATCCATGTGCTCGGATCACTAAAATGTGGTGGTCAGGGAAGGAAATCTGGCGTCCTTACCCGGTCTGGACTATTCGTGACTCCAGACTCACAGCAATATGGTTGACTCTTAACTGTCCTCTGAAATGGCGGCTCACCACCACCTTCTCAAGGGCAATTAGGGATGGGCAATAAATGCTGACCTTGCCAGCAATGCACACATCACATGATCACATTTTTTTTTTTAAGTTTCAAAAAATAATCCTATAGGCCAATGGAGTGTTAACCTTTATAACTAGAGGGCTAGAATATAAAAGGTGAGAAAGTTTTGCTACAGCTGTACAAAGCCCAGGTTAGACCGCATCTGGAGCACCGTGTACAGATCTGGGTAACGCACCTTAGAAAAGATATATTGGTCCTTGGAAAGACCGCAGCGCAGATTCACCTGAATGTTAGCAAGACACCAAGGGTTAAATTATGAGGAGAGATTACATAAACAAGCCTTGTAATCCCTGGTATATAGAAGGTTATAGAGTGATTTGATTGAGGTTTTTAAATAGGATTTTGAAAGGAATTGAAAGTGTACATACAGAGAAACTTTTTTCATTGGTGGGTGAAGTCTAGGACAAGGGGACATAACCTTAAAATTAGAGCCAGGCCATTCAGGAGAGACGTTAGGAAACACTTCTTCACACAAAGGGTGGAACTCTCTCCCACAGAAAGCAGTACATGCTACCTCAATTACTAATTTTAAATCGGAGATTGATACATTTTTGCTAGGAGAAAGATTGCAAAGTGCTGCAGTACAGCGGAACCTGGGGGTACTTGTGCATGAAACACAAAAGGTTAGTAATGCAGGTACAGCAAGTGATCAGGAAGACGAATGGAATCTTGGCCTTTATTGCAAAAAGGATGGAGTATAAAAGCAGGGAAGTCTTGCTACAGTTATACAAGGGTATTGGTGAGGCCACACCTGGAATACTGCGTGCAGTTTTGGTTTCCATATTTACAAAAGGATATAATTGCTTTCGAGCCAGTTCAGAGAAGGTTCACAAAGTTGATTCCAGAAATGAGGGGGGTTGACTTATGAGGAAAGGTTGAGTAGGTTGGGCCTCTACTCATTGGAATTTAGAAGAATGAGAGGTGATCTTATCGAAACATATAAGTTTATGAGGGGACTTGACAAGGTGGATAGAGATGGGGGAGACTAGAACTAGGGGACACAATCTTAGAATAAGGGGCCACCCATTTAAAATTGAGATGAGGAGAAATTTCTTCTCGGAGGATTGTAAATCTGTGGAATTCGCTGCCTCAGAGCTTGGAAGCTGGGACATTGAATAAAGTTAAGACAGAAATAGACAGTTTTTTTTAAACAATAAGGGAATAAGGGGTTATGGAGAGCGGGCAGGGAAGTGGACACGAGTCCATGATCAGATAGGCCATGATCGTATTAAATGGCGGAGGAGCCGTATGGCCTACTCCTGTTCCTATTTCTTATATTCTTTTGATACGGAGCCAAGGCGTGTGGGATGGTCAGGATACAGTTGAGCCATTATCTCATTGAATGGCGGAGCCTGCTGGGCCAGGCTGCCACTTCCGCTCCCCGGCCTGCTCTGATGGTGCTCGCAAGCTGGGGGCCCCCGGCTGGAGCAGGAGAGCCACGGCAGCGAAGAGGGACATCACCAAGATCCAGGTCGCTGATTGGAGCGTGGGCAGGTACAGCAGGAACGACAACGTCGGGGCGAAGGTGCGTTGATAGATTGTAGAGGGACGTGATCGGTGCACAGGAGCAGCGCTAGTTTGGGGCCTAGGGGCAGCACGGGCCCAGCCCACACTGTGCGACATGTGCGCGCACTAGGTCCGTGCAGCAGAGCAGGTCTCCAGTCGTCCTGGTTAACCCTTGCCACTGGACCAAGGTCTGGCTCTGTCGAGACCGTGTGGTGGCTGGTGTGCAACGGTCACCCCACGTTAAAAAAATCCACCCACAGGCATCTTCCACCCAATTCAATTGGAGTTCAGGACTGGAACATCGGGTGCTTCATTGAACTCATGTGGAAGCAAGTCATCCTCGATCGAGGGACCGCCTATGATGATGATGATGACGTTGGTGTGGAACAGGAGTCACATCTAGGCCCAGACTGGGTAAGGACGGCAGGTTTCCTTCCCTAAATTTTATTAGTGAACCAGTTGGGTTTTTACGACATTCCGACAGCTTCACTGTTATTTTTATTACCATATTATTCTTTAAACTAAAGTTCAAATGATCAAACAGCGATGCTGAGGTTATAACTCATGTTCTCAGTGTTATTAGTTCAGGTTTCTGGATTAGCAGTCCATCATCAGCATCATAGGCGGTCCCTCGAACGAGGATGACTTGCTTCCACATGAGTTCACAGATGTTTCAAATGAAGGACCTGATAGTCCAGTCCTGAACTGCAATTGAATTGGGTGGAAGATGCCTGTGCGTGGATTTTTTTTAACGTGGGGTGACCGTTGCACCCCAGCCACCACACGGGCTTGACAGAGCTCGGCCTTTATCCAGTGGCAAGGGTTAATTAACCAGGACGACTGGAGACCTGCCCTGCTGCACGGACCTGGTACGCACACACATATCGCAGTGTGGACTGGCCCGTGCTGCCCCTGGGCCCTCGGCTCTTCTGGGCCCTGTACCCTCATTCGCCGCACCTCCGCCACAATGTTCCAGGGCCCGCCGCTCCGGCTCTATTTATAGCCCCGACCCGCGGCGGTGGTCTCACACAGGTCGGGGTTGTATATAAAGCAGCTGTTGGCAGTAATGTAGTTGCTGGCTCTGGTCAGTGAGTGATGCTGCAGGGGAGGTTCTGAAGCCTCTTCCCACATTCCCCAGTGTGGGAGCCCCATCTCCACAAGGCTTTCAGTGGGTCAAGTCGAGATGGTCAAGAAATGGGGCCCTGCTAGCACCAGCCACACTGTGAACAAACAAAATTAATCAGCAAGTGCCTGTTGTTCTCGCTCATTGGTGGGATATTTGGGAAGTTACATCTCTCACAGAGAGAGTGCTCAATGGGTTACACAGCTAAAGGTATTCCTGAGACTGGGTTTGGACACACTATGTAACAGTAATACTGAGAGTTAATGCACAGAATAAATACCGATCAAACAGTTTTTCTAGTACAGGGCTAACACTTCCATTGGGAGCTTCTCTTTGCGGAGACTGTTCTCGTCAGAGTGGGAAGTGACTGCTGATCCCAATCCTGAGCTCAGACTTTCCACCAGGAGTCACTCGATAGGATGGCCTCCTTCTATGCTGTACTGTTCTCTGATTCGATGAGGGGCACAATACCGGGCTGATCTGCCCCCCACAGTGCAGTGTAAACTCCGTCAGTGTTACAGCCTTGTAACACGAACTAGTTACTCAGGCACTGCAATGAAGGTTCCACACATACGAAACGTCAGTAACACTAGTCGAACATCACAAAGTGTCGTGAAAAGAGATTGGTGGACGGCAAACAGTAAATGGGAGACAAGCGACGGAAGCCGTCAGAGCTGTTGGAAGGGGAGGAGAAAGGCTGCAAGGCAGAGGGGTCGGGGGGTGTGGGGGGGTCTCCTAGAAGGACATATACACACACCTCCCTATCTCTAATCTTTTTCAGCCTCAATCCCACAAGATGTCTGCGCTCCTCAAATTCTGGCCTCTTGAACATCCCTCATTATAACTGCTCAACCATCGGTGGCCATGCCTTCAGCTGCCTGGGCCTTAAGCTCTGGGACTCCCTCCCTAAACCTCTCCGCCTCTCTATCCTCCTTTAAGACGCTCGTTAAAACCTACCTCTTTAAACAGGCTTTTGATCATCTGCCTTAATTTCTTCTGTGGCTCGGTGCCAAATTTATCTGTTTGTCTGTAACACCGTTGTGAAGCGCCTTGGGACCTTTTACTACGTTAAAGGTGCTATATAAATAAAAGTTATTGTTATATGTCTCTGCCACTGTTGGGGTTGTGGGACATTTTTGGCAGAGTCTGGGATGTGGCAGCTGAAGAGGATTGCCGAGGCAGAGTGAGTGGAGGTGGTTATCAGATGCCGACGGGTCTGGTGCACATTTCCAATTCCACAACCAATCTTCACTCTCAAGTGTGACGGCCATGTGCGTAAACTGCATTACAATGTCTCAGCTGAAGCATTATTTATGCAACTGTTTCACATGCAAAGGTGAGCCAGCTGATGTTTGCATGGAATTAAAATGTGTTTTTCTGGCTGTTACACAACGCTCTCCATCTCTCTGCTGCCTCCCCCACCCCCACCCCACTCCACATTTTGTGTCAACAGCTATCACTCATTTACATCAGTTTATTGTTTAAACAAGGCCAATTACTGAGTCATAATTAAACCAGGGCTACTCAGTGACCTTTGGTCAAGGGCTTCGGTCCCTACTCCAACACATTGCAACAGTTACTACACTTCAAGAAGTACTTATGGTACATCAGTCATTGAAAGCTGGCATGCAGGTACAGCAGGCGGTGAAGGCGGCAAATGGTATGTTGGCCTTCATAGCTCGGGGATTTGAATATAGGAGCAGGAAGGTCTTACTGCAGTTGTACAGGGCCTTGGTGAGGCCACACCTTGAATATTGTGTTCAGTTTTGGTCTCTTAATCTGAGGAAGGGCGTTCTTGCTATTGAGGGAGTGTAGCGAAGGTTCATCAGACTGATTCCCGGGTTGACAGGACTGACATATGAAGAAAGATTGGATTGACTAGGCTTATATGGAATTTAGAAGGATGAGAGGGGATCTCATAGAAACATAAAATTCTGACGGGATTGGATAGGTTAGATGCAGGAAGAATGTTCCCGATGTTGGGGACGTCCAGAACCAGGGGTCACAGTCTAAGGGTAAGGGATAAGCCATTTCGACCAAGGTGAGGAGAAACTTCTTCACTTAGAGTTGTGAGCATGTGGAATTCTCTACCACAGAAAGTTGCTGAGGCCTGGTCATTAGATATATTTAAAAGGGAGCTAGATGTGGCCCTTACGGCTAAAGGAATTAAGGGGTATGGAGAGAAAGCAGGAATGGGGTACTGAAGTGCATGATCAGCCATGATCTTATTGAATGGTGGTGCAGGCTCGAAGGGCCGAATGGCCTACTCCTGCATCTATTTTCTATGTTTCTATGTTACTCCATTGTCTGTAATAATGCTTTGGGACATCCGGTGGACGTGAAAGGCGCTATAGAAATACAAGTATTTCTTTTCTTTTAAGCTCGACACCGAGCCACACAAGGAGATATTAGGACAAGTGATCAAAAGCTCGGTCAAGGTGTTTGGTTTTAAGGAGGTTATTAATCGGAGGCGGAGAGGTTTATAGGGGGAATTGCACAGAGCTGACTTTGCCCCAGGGAGACATCACACTGATCTAAATCCTGCACTCACAACAACACTGCAGCATAAAACAGAGAAAAGCCAACAGTGCTTCACACAAAAGATGGAAAAACATTCAGTGGGCTTGCTTCACACACTCGTTTGAGTTGGTGACACCCACTCCATCAACCGACTTTCCCTTGCAAGATCCTTGGCAACACTCAATGAAAAAAAACTGAAAATGGAGCTGGTAATTGATTCAGACGCCACAGGAGGTGGTCCATGTGCAGTGTAAGTATATGCCAGGCCATACTAAAAGCCCGGAACGAGCTCCTCCGCCCGTCCCTCAGTGTTAGTGTGTTGGCAGCAGCGTTTGTGCAGTGTCCCAGAGGCGAGCTCCTCCTGTCCTCTGCTCTTCCCGCTAAAACATTACACCCAAACAAACAGCAGCGCTACTTTGCAGCTTCTGTCCCAACTCCCCTCACATGCTGGATGCACACAAATTACCCAGAGGGTAACGAGTAGCTTGGCAAAGTGGCAGAATGCCGAAAAAAAACATTTAGAAAAAAAATACACGAGCGCTTTACAAAAAAATGGCAATATCTGCAAAGTGTAGAATGGAGGGGGGATCAAAATGGGGCGGAAACTGGTCTTCGACAGTCGCGTGGCTCCGGTTGGGGTGGAGTGTAGAATGTTTCGGTGCAAGGGGTGTCGTAGTTCGGTGAGGCGGACTGGTTGGGCTGGGTGCTCTTTACCTGTCTGCCATTGTTCATAGGTTTATATGTAACCTTCAGGGCTGCTGACCGAGGGCCGTGCGGCTTTCTGCGCTGTAAATTTCTATGTTTCTCAAATGGGTGGTAGCAAATGGGAAGCCCCGATTTCAATGTAAAATGTGTTAAGAGGCGAGAAAACAGGCTCTTATCTGCCCTTTCAATGGCAGGGGGTGTAACTTGTCTTCTGATAAGACTGTGAAACCCACAAAGAAGTGCTGCCAAATCTCTCAATCAACATAGCAAAAACAGATTATCTGGTCATTATCACATTGTTGTTTGTGGGAGCTTGCTGTGCGCACATTTAACTGCCTCATCTCCTACATTACAACAGCGACTACATTTGGAAAAAACTTCATTGGCTGTAAAGCACGTTGGGACATCCAGAGGTCGTGAAAGGGCTCTGTAGAAATGCAAGCTCTTATTTTTCTAACTGTGACTTCTGCAGGCGATGGTATTCACAGAGGATGCAAGCACCTGGAGGCTCCTGGTCCCGCTTGCACCTAGTCCATGCCGATGCAAACTGAACTGGAGTGCATGGGCCAAGGCCGCTACATCCCCTATTTGTATGTGTACAGCTGGCTGTACCAAGCAGGAACTGTGCCAAACCAGCAACACACAGTGGCTAACAAATCAGAAGCTCAAACTTCCTCCACACAACAGCATTGTAATAAAAGTAACAGTCCCATAATAGACTTCCAGAATGCAAATGAGCGATTGAAGCTGCCCGCCATGTTCAGTAATGGCTAACACTGGGCCTTTGTTAATCCCAACTGCTCTTTCTGTTACTTGCGCCCAACTCCATACCATGCATGTGATAGGATTTCTCCTGAGAAAATCATCAGACATTCACTTTAACACACCCAGGACTGTGCTCACAGCAAGTGAGCCCTCGATAAAAGGAAGGACTTGCATTTATACGCCACCCTTTGCGACTCAGGACGTCCCAAAGCACTTTACAGCCAATGAATGACTTTTTTTGAAGTGTAGTCACTGTTGTAATCATACAATCTCACAATCGTACAGCACAGAAGGCTGCAATTCGGCCCATCGAGTCTGCTCCGGCTCTTTGGAGGAACAATCCAGTCACTCCCACAGCCCCGTTCTTTCCCCATCCCTGCAATTTTTTCCTCCTTTAAGTATTTATCCAATTCCCTTTTTGAAGGCTACTATAGAATCTGTGTCCACCACCCACTCAGGCCGTGCATTCCAGATCCTAACCACTCGCTGCGTAACAAAGTTTTTCCTCATGTCGCCTTTGGTTCTTCTGCCAATCACCTTAAATCTGCGCCCTCTGGTCACCGACCCTTCCGCCAATGGGAACAGTTTCTCTCTATCTGAACCCTTCATGATTTTGAACACCTCTATCAAATCACCTCTTAGCCTTCCCTGCTGCATGGAGAACCACCCCAGCTTCTCCAGTCTATCCACGTAACTGAAGTCCCTCATCCCTGGAGCCATTCTGGTAAATCTCTTCTGCCTCCTCTGCA
Source organism: Pristiophorus japonicus (assembly GCF_044704955.1). Taxonomy (NCBI): domain Eukaryota; kingdom Metazoa; phylum Chordata; class Chondrichthyes; family Pristiophoridae; genus Pristiophorus; species Pristiophorus japonicus. The sequence continues at coordinate 307,012,070 of NC_091980.1, forward strand.
AAGACTTCACATCCTTCCCAACGTGCGGTGCTCAGAATTGGCTACAATACGCCAGCTATGGTCAAACTAGTGTTTTACATAGGTTTTAAGCTATTTACAAAGCCCAGGATCACATACGCTTTAATAACTGCTGTGTCTCCACCCCTGCCTCAGCTCTTCTGTTGCTGAAACCCTCATCCATGCCTTTGCTACCTCTAGACTTGACTATTCCAACACACTCCTGGCTGGCCTCCCACATTCTACGTAACTAGAGGTGATCCAAAACTCGGAAGCCCGTGTCTTAACTCGCACCAAGTCCCGCTCACCCATCACCCCGGTGCTCACTGACCTAAATTGGCTCCCGGTTAAGCAACGCCTCGATTTTAAAATTCTCATCCTTGTTTACAAATCCCTCTGTGGCCTCGCCCCTCCCCAACTCTGTAATCTCCTTCAGCCTCAACACCTCCCACCTCACAGAGATGTCTATGTTCCTCTAATTCTGCCCTCATGAACATTCCTGATTATAATCACATTGATGGCTGTGCCTTCAGCTGCCTGGGCCCCAAGCTCTGGAATTCCCTGCCTAAACCTCTCAACCTCTCTCTCCTTCTTCAAGACGCTCCTTAAAACATACCTCTTTGACCAAGCTTTTGGTCACCTGCGCTAATTTCTTGTGTGGCTCAGTGTTAAATTTGTGTGTTTTGTCTTATAACACTTGTGATGCGCCTTGGGATGTTTTACTACGTTAAAGGTGCTATATAAATACAATTTGTTGTTGTTAGCCGGTCTTGCTACCTTCAGATGTGGTGTACAAACACCTCCCAGGTCTCTCTGTTCTTGAACCTCCATGTAGGAAACGAGGGAACCAATTTGCCCACACCAAGCTCCCATGAACAGCAATGTGATAGTGACCAGTTCATCTGGGAGGCTTTTTGTGATGATATTTGAAGAATACATTTTTGGCCAGGACACCACATTTAGAAAGTGACAGCTTGTGTTGTACTCGGGGATGAAGCTAGCTTGGGCTTGAGTCTGCTCTTCCATGATCCATGAAGGGGAAGTGCGGGAGCTTATAAAACAGACAGAATGAAGGGTTCATTCTGCATTGCTCTTGTGTCACGTATATATCCCCGATACCATTCTCATTACACCTGGAACTCATTCCAGCCAATGCCAAGTATCTACCAGAAATCGGTTTTGAACAGCAATGAGAAAGATCCCAGATGAGCCACACTTATCAATGGAAACAAAGAATCCTCGTCCCTCCAGGGTGTCACTGGCACTGACTGGGAGCAGGCAGCATGTCTGCTCAGTAAACATAACATAAGAAATAGGAGCAGGAGTAGACCATACGGCCCCTTGAACCTGCTCCGCCATTCAATAAGGTCATGGCTGATCGGATCATGGACTCAGCTCCACTTCCCTGCCCGCTCCCCATAACCCTTTATTCCCTAATCGCTCAAAAATCTGTCTATCTCCGCCTTAAATATCTTCAACGACCCAGCCTCCACAGCTCTCTGAGGCAGAGAATTCCACAGATTTACAACCCTCAGAAGAAATTCCTCCTCATCTCAGTTTTAAATGGTCGGGCCCTTATTCTAAGACTATGTCCCCTAGTTTTAGTTTACCCTACGAGTGGAAATATGCTCTGCATCCATCTTGTCGAGCCCCCTCATTATCTTATAAGTTTCAATAAGATCACCTCTCATTCTTCTGAACTCCGTGGTCAAACTGTAGAGACCCAACCTACCCTCATAAGTCAACCCCCTCATCTCCGGAATCAACCTAGTGAACCTAAAGAAATGGTTCATGGCAACTTGCATTTCGGGTTGGTAGGGAAAGGGCAGGGGGGGTGCGGAAGAAGAAGAGGGAGAAAACAAGGTTTTGCTTGGAGACATATAAAGGCTCCCCCTATAGTTCCGTTGATAAATGTGACGTATACCTGTACTGTACAGACCAGAAAGTCCCCAGTTGGGTTGGTACAGGTGTAACGATTCTCCAGCACGCCTGGGATTGGTTGTTGGGTTGGTACAGGTGTGACAATTCGCCAGCACACCTTGGATTGGCTATTGGGTTGGTACAGGTGTAACAATTCTCCAGCACACCTGGGATTGGGGGGCAGTCAGCATTCCTGGTTGTGATGGAAATGAACATAGGGAAATGACATTTGATTGTGTTTTTAAAAAAATGTATTCGTACCTGGGATGTGGACGTCATTGGCGTTTATTGCCCATCCCTAATTGCCCTCGAGAAGGTGGTGGTGAGCCGCCTTCTTGAACCGTTGCAGTCCGTGTGGTGAAGGTGCTCCCACACAGTGCTGACTTTGTTGTAGTGGTTTGTTACAACCGAGTGGTTTGTTGGGCCATTTCAGAGGGCAATTAAGAGTCAACCACATTGCTGTGGGTCTGGAGTCACATATGGGCCAGACCGGGTAAGGACGGCAGATTTCCTTCCCTAACGGCCATTAGTGAACCAGATGGGTTTTTCTGACAATCCGGTAGTTCCCATTACTGATACTAGCTTTTTAATTCAAGATTTATTTAATTAACTGAATTTAAATTCCTCCAGCTGCCGTGGTGGGATTTGAACCCACCTCTCTGGATTATTAGTCTCGGCCTCCTGATTACTGGTCCATTGACATAACCGCTCTGCGAATTTTCCTCGCCGTGGTCAAACTGTATCGCGACACGCCTACTTAAGACTCGCACTTAACGAGGTGCTGAAAGGCTCCAACTGCTGATACCCTGGGAGAACTCGGCAGAGGAAGAAAGTAGATAGAGACAAAAGTTTCTCAAATTCTAACCAACGTTGCAGCCCCAATTCGGTAGGAGTGCACGGACACAGTTCGGATGATGAATTTGGAGTTTGTTTTAAATGCCATCACCTTGTTTAATTAAAAAAAAATAAGCACAGCGATCAGATATTTTCGCAGTCTGAATCTGAGGCAGTTCACACAGTACAACAGGAAATGGGGTGGGGGTGGTGTGCGAGAGAACAGAAATATCGCTCACATCTGGCAACGCGGTCCTTCAAAAAAGACAAAACCACACGAGGCCGGAAGCTGGTTGCAGTCCCAGAGGTACGTACCTGGTAGTAGTTCTTTATATGCCTGACTAATATGGTCAGGTTCTGAACACGCAAGTTGGCGTCATTGTTCACGTGCTTGTTCACTCTTTGATTCGTTGGTCTCGGGTCCCTGAATTGGAGAGAGAGAAAAAAAAAATTCGGAAATGTCAATAAGTCAAAGAGGCCGTGAATCTACCTCAGAGAGCTGTGAATATTCAGTCGTTGAGTATATTCAAGACGGAGATCGATAGATTTATGGATATTAAGGGGATTGAGGGACATGAAGATCGGGCGGGAAGGTGGAGTTGAGCTAGATCAGCCGTGATCTCTTTGAATGGCGGAACAGGCTTGTCCCTTTTCTCTTTCCCTCCCTCCCTCCCTTCCTCACTCCCTCCCTCCCTCCCTCCCGCCCATCCTCCAAAATGGAGACAAGTACATTTTTATTTTTTTATTTTGTGGCCGAGCTGCTTGCTTATTGTCTCCGTTCTTGGATCCCCTTACACCATCCATAGCCGACAGGACACACAACAGTGTAGTGACACCTCTGTTGGTCATTGAAAGTGCCAGCCGTGGCTCAGTGGGCAGCACTCTCGCCTCAGATTCAGAAGGTTGTGGGTTCAAGTCCCGCTCCAGGGACTCGAGCACAAAAATCCAGGCCGACACTCCAGTGCAGTGCTGAGGGAGCGCTGCACTGTCGGAGGTGCCGTCTTTCAGATGAGATGATAAACCGAGGCCCCGTCTGCCCTCTCAGATGGACGTAAACGATCCCGTGGCACTATTTCAAAGGAGAGCAGGGGGTTTATTCCTGGTATGCTGGGGCCAATATTTATCCCTCTATCAACATAACAAAAACAGATTATCTGGTCAATTTCACATTGCTGTTTGTGGGAGCTTGCTGTGCGCAAATTGACTGCCGCATTTCTCACATTACAACAGTGACGACACTTCAAAAAGTACTTCATTGGCTGTAAAGCGCTTGTGGTCGTGAAAGGCGCTATAGAAATGCAAGTCTTTCTTTTCTTTCTATTTTGGCCTCAAGTCACTGGATTATTTCACTCCCTATTACAAGTTGAGATTGGCTCATCTCAACCAATTTCTGCTAGACATGTGGCTGAAAATCAAACCAGGCAGCACTGGGAACAACAACAGCAGACGTTTTTAAAACCATGTGTGAATTTTGGTCCCAGACGTGTCACGATAGGAACTGTAAGGTTTAGGGGTTGATAGACAACCTTAAAAAAGTAAGTGCGAAATGTCAATATCATAGAATCTTACAGCACAGGAGGCCATTCAGCCCATCGTGCCTGTGCCAGCTTTTTGCAATAGCGATCCAATTAGTCCCACTATTCTCGCCCTCCCCCCCACTATTTCAAAAGCACCTCAAAAAAACGTGCGTGTTTCTGGTCTGGACAGAACCTTTAATCAGCCCAGACTAAATTGGAATAGTGCGCAAATGATTTCAGAGGGACTGCCTTGTATGCATATAAAATACAAAAACTTGTAGGGAGGTGAGAGAATGTTACCTTCCCTCCCCCACCATCGTTCTGTTAAATGCTGGCATGGTTATAGCCTCAGCAGCCTGAATATTTAACCACTGAAAGTAGCAAGGAGGAAATTCTCCACCACACTCCCCCCCGCCTCCCCTCCCCCCGCCCCCCCCACTGATGTTTCTCACTGGCCAGTAGAAAGGTGCTTACGAGGTTACAGGAGTGGGACCAATGAGAACACCAGCGACGTGGGGGCATACTGCTTCAGGGAACAGCGCGAAGTGGTGCAGGAGGGCGACGGCAGCGAAGAGTGACATCATCAAGGTCCAGGTCAGTGATGGGAGCGTGGGCAGGTACAGCAGCAGCGGAGAGGTTGAGGCGCGACATCGTAGGGGGATGTGATCGGGGCCCAGGAGGGGCGTGCGTTTCAGGGTCCAGAAGAGGAGAGGGCCCAGGGACAGCACAGGCCAGCCCCCACTGCGATGTGTGCACGCACTCGGTCCGTGCAGCAGAGTAGTCTTGGTCAATCCTTGCTACTGGACCAAGACCTAGCTCTGTCAAGCCCGTGTTGTGGCTGGTGTGCAACGGTCACCACACGTTAAAAAAATCCACACACAGGCATCTTCCACCCTTCAACGTGTAGTTCGGGATCTGGAATATTAAGTCCTTCATTGAAACACCTGTGAACTCATCCCTTTTTGGCGTGGAAGCAAGTCTTCCTCGTTTTGAGGGACTGCCTATGATAATGATGATGTTGCTAATGACATTACAGGAGTGGGACCAATGGGAGATGGGGGAGGGGAGAATTCCCTTTGCGAGCTGCGCTCCGTAGCACAAGTGTGTCTCTCTCTGTTCAGCAATGCAAATACACTAACATTGCTCCCTCCTGTTTACACACTCTACACATGGGTCTTCACACTACACGGCGGAGTCCTTGTGTGACACCGGGTGGGAGAGTGATATGAGATCACTTTCCTCAGATAGGAAGGTAGCCAAAGTAAAAGTGCGATGCAGTGCATCTATGGAGACCAGAGGAAAAACACTTTCACACTTCAGGAAGTCCCAAAGCGCTTCACAGCCAATGAAGTACTTTTCAAGTGTAGTCACTAGAGTAATCATCATCATAGGCAGTCCCTCGATTGAGTGGACTTGCTTCCACTCTAAAAATGAGTTCTTAGGTAACTGAACAGTCCAATATGGGAACCACACTCCCCGTCACAGGTGGGACAGATAGTCGTTGAGGGGAAGGGTGGGCGGGACAGGTTTGCCACACGCTCTTTCCGCTGCCTGCGCTTGCTTGGTTTCTACATGCTCTCGGCGATAAGACTCGAAGTGCTCACCACCCTCCCGGATGTAGACACCTCAAGTCGCTGGAGAAAGAGAGTAATGTAGGAAACGCGGCAGCCAATTTGCGCACAGCGAGCTCCCACAAACAGCAATGTGATAGTGACCAGATAATCTGTTTTTGGTGATGTTGATTGAGGGATAAATATTGGCCGGGACACTGGGAAGAACTCCTCTGCTCTTCAAAATAGTGGCATGGAATGATATATGTCCCACATGAAAGAGCAGACGGGGCCTCGGTTTAACCTCTCATCTAAAAGATGGCACCTCCGACAGTGCAGCACTCTCTCCCTCACCACTGCACTGCAGTGTCAGCCTAGATTTTTTGTGCTCAATCTCTGGAGTGAGACTCGAACCCACAACCTTGTGAGTCAGAGGTGAGGGTGCAACCCACTGAGCCACAGCCGAGAGGATTCTGCTGGTTTTAGTTCACCAAGCGGTCCTTCCACTCTACGACAAAGCACAGAAATGTATTCCCGCATTACCACGGTTTGCTCCTGTGCTACTCATTAACTTTCCTGGCACCAGCAATGGCTGATCCGTGCCACAGCTCAAGGCCACTGTACATCGGTGCTGTAAATTCAGAATCAAATCTCCATTTCGGATCTGGTTTTAGCATATCCGTATTCTAAGGCCCGCCCCCCCCACGCCAATTAAAAACTTTGGGTTTCAGAGTAATGCTGCTGTTACTCGAGAACTCAAATGAGGAACGATCTCCACCTGCCCCTGGCCCTTCCTTCCCACAACCTGCAGCTTTTAAGACCAGATCGGGAGGACCTAAAACATCCCATGGCACTATTTCGAAGAAGAGCAGGAGAGTTCTACCCAGTGTCCGGGCCAATATTTATCCCTCACTAAAAATAGATTGTTTGGTCATTATCATTGTTATTTGTGGGAGCTTGCTGACTGCAAATTTGCTGGTGCGTTTCCCACATTACAACAGTGACTACACTTCAAAAGTACTTCATTGGCTGAAAAAAGCTTTGGGATATCCAGAGATCGTGACAGGCGCTAAGAAAATGCAAGTCTTTTCTTTTACCTCCAGACACATCACGTCAAATTTGAAATGTACAAATCATAGAATGGTTACAGCAAGGAAGGAGGCCATTCGGCCCGTCGAGCCCGTGCCGGCTCTCTGCAAGAGCACTTCAGCCAGTCCTACTCCCCCGCCCTTTCCCCGGAGCCCTGCAAAACATTTTTCCTTCAGATACTTATCCAATTCCCTTTTGAAAGCCATGATTGAATCTGCCGTGCGTTCCAGATCCTAACCACTCGCTGCGCAAAAAGTATTTCCTCATGTTGCCTTTCAATCTTTTGCCAATCACCTTAAATCTGTGTCCTCTGGTTCTCGACCCATCCGCCAATAGGAACAGTTTCTCTCTATCCAGACCTCTCATGATTTTGAATACCTCGATCAAATCTCGACCTTCTCTGCTTTAAGGAGAACAACCCCAGCTTCTCCAGTCTCTCCACGTAACTGAAGTCCCTCATCCCTGGAACCATTCTTGTAAATCTTTTCTGCTCCCTCTCTAAGGCCTTCACATCCTTCCTAAAGTGTGGTGCCCTGCTATCAAAAGAACGCAGCAGACAGCTTGGGTCTAAAATAATTGAGTAATACGGGAACAGACCAACAAGTTACACTTCCATCACCATACACCATTGGCCACATGCATGTTGCCTCAAATTCACCAAACGTGAATGATTCAATATAGGCAAAAAGCAAAACACTGGAGAACCCATTCACTGGAAAGCAGCTCTCTTGAAAAACACAAGCATTAGTTCCACTTTTAAGCCACATTCAATGCACAGCCATAAATAGGAACCAAACAGTTATGTGTTTTTATTTCAACCACATCAACTGGTAGTAAAGAATTCTGACTTTAAATCTTTTTTCTAACGTGTTGTTTCCTCTCTACTCCTTGTGCTCTCACATTAGTTTACGGCCACATTTATGCACTTAGTTTCCCAGTTTCCATTACCGTGCGCATTTTGGTTGTTGCTCTGGATCCGAGCCCATAATTTATATTTCCTCTCCTTCATTTCTTTACACCTCTCAACATCCTGCCTCCTTTTCTTTCCTCCACCCTTGCGTACTCCAACCTCACAAACCCCAATTCTTCAGTACTCATCGTCCTTCCTATTCTCCGTCCCAGGCTTGATTCCCTCTTAAGTAATTTCATGGTTTGCCCATGTCCTCCCTTGGCATTCTCCAAAAGACCCACCGAGACACTCGTCGCCGCCTCCGAACAAGCAGAAAACCCAATTGCCCCATCTTATTCTCCCCACGTGGGCTAATCTTGCCGGTCCATCCCTGCTCTGACCCTTTGGACTCAGCCAATAAACTGGTTATCGCCCCTCTGGCATCTCCATTCAAAATGTATGTTCACTTGTAAGTAAAGGCTGTTATATATGCAGACTATAGATATATTCTCTGTGTAGTCACTGTATAGTTGCACAAGATGGAGACTTATTTACCTGATGTACTTTCAATAAGGTTTATGCTGTGTATATACTATGCTGGCACCACTAGAGGGTGCAACTGGTGGAGACCGGGGTTTCCTGCCCTGGTGGCAGGGGCTGTTTAAAAGGGTAGCCACCATGCGGCTGCCTCACTCTGGAGTGACTAATAAAGGCCCACGGTCACTACAGTTTGAGTACAACACATTGTCTCGTGGAGTCATTCATAAGTACATTATAGACATAATAAAGGCCTTGCCATCATTGACCTTATCGTGGACAATCACGTTGACATCAAGGCCTTGACGGTAACATGATTGAGGGGTAATGAGACCTTTCCCCTCAATGAAGCTTCCCCGCCTGGCTATTCATTTCACTTTTTGCCCCGCCCAATCCGCCATGATGGTGGTGTGACCGTTACCTCTAAATCACACTGTGGTCTGTCTCCCTACTCCTCTGGCAACTTCCCCCCCTGTGAGCATCTCATCTCGTTCCATCCCATCACATCTCGCTTTGAAAATCCTCGGGCTGGATTTGCGAGCGGTTTGCGACCGGGTTCCCGCCGCCTTTTGGCCCTCTGCGGCGAAAACCCGGTGGGGAAGTCCTCAGCTTCTTATTTGCAGCGCTGGGAAGCACCGCCAGGGGAGAGCTGTGCCGGACGTGCACCGACTCCGATTGCGTTACCATCCGAGTTTCGACACTCACCCGACCCGTAAGCCGCGCACCAGAACACCGACGGGCAAAAGCTAGCGGTGTAGCTCTGCCGGCAGCGGCAAGTTGGAAAACCAGCTGAGGCCGGAAACCGAACCCGGAAGGCCTGATGGTTGGGTGGGGCTGACTACAAGAAAATTGGAGGTTCTCTACCGGCAAACTTCAGAGTTTTAGCTGGTTAAACTCCAGTAGCATCCTGTGCACACTTCCTTACTCTGTGACCATGTCCTCAGGACTTAGGCAAGTGATGTTCGCCACCAGGGAGTGAAAATGGCCACGGTTGTATTGAACAAACAATAACTCTATGCTTGAGTAGTTCATAGAATCATATGGCACAGGAGGCCAATCAGCCCATCATATCTGTGCTGGAGCTCAGAAAGAGCTATCCAAATAGTCCCACTCCCTTGTTCTTTCCTTGTAGCCCTTTCTCAGCAGGAGACGATGGGTTTTCACACGTGACTGCACACTATTGTATTAAACGCCGGAATAGACTTAAAACCTGTGCAGGCCAAGTAGGACAATCAGACTCAACACTAACCACTGGCCCGCCTGTTAGTGAAGTCACCAACAGTGTGTTGATGTCAGAAGTCAAATACACCAATTTTTATTTTTGAAGAGTTGTGAATCTTTGCAATTCACCACCCCAGAGGGCTGTGGATGTTGAGTCATTGAGCACATTGAGTCAGAGAGTATATTCAAGGCTGAGGTCGACTGGTTTTTGGACACTATGGGAATTAAGGGATTATAGGAGTGGGTTGAAAATCAGCCATGACCTTATTAAATGGCGGAGCAGGCTCGAGGAGCCGTATGTCAACTCCTGCTCCTATTTCTTATCACTGACCTAACGCTTTAACCATTTGAGAATAGTAACAATTAAAGTATCCAAAAAAACTGCTCAGAATGTTACATTTTCAGTGTGTTATCTCACAAACCGGAAACGTTTTTCCTACACTGCGTTTTCCTAGTGGAGGAAGAATGGCTAGGAACATATGAACAGGAATAGGTCATTCAGCCTAACAAAACTATCCATCACAAGAATTAGGAGGAGGAGGTGGTCATTTGGCCCTTCCGTCGCTCAATAAGATCATGGCTGATCTTCTACCTCAACTCCACTTTCCCGCACTATCCCCATATCTCTTAATATCCAAAAATCTATCGATCTCTGTCTGAAATACACTCAACCACTGAGCCTCCACAGCCCTCTGGGGCAGAGAATTCCAAAGACTCACCACCCTCTGAGTGAAGAAATTTCTCCTCATCTCCGTCCTAAATGGCTGAACCCTTATTCTGAGACTGTGATCCCTGCTTCTAGACTCCCCCAGCCCGGGGGAAACATCCTCCCTGCATCTACTCTGTCAAGCCTCGAAAGAATTTTGTATGTTTCAATGAAATCACCTCTCATTTTTCTGAAGTCAAGAATTATAGACCAAGTCTGCTCAATCTCTCCTCATAGGACAATCCCCCCATCCCAGGAATCTGTCTGGTAAATCTTTGTTGCACTCCCTCCAGGGCAAGTATATCCTTCCTTAGGTAAGGAGACCAAAACTGTACACAGTACTCCAGGTGTGGTCTCACCAGGGCCCTATATAATTGTATGGGCCGAGTTGCCGAGTTGCCGAGTGCGGACAGTAAGCTCAGGCTGAGCAGCACCCTTCGATGAGGTGGGAAGAAAACAGAGGCCTGGCTGAGAGCAGGCATTGGGATGGTCAAAGGTCTGCTTCGTGGAAGGAGGAGAGATCAGAGTGGTCACAGTCATTATCTACAACACATGCTCAACAGAGACGCCAGCAGCCCGGGGGGGGGAGGGGAGGCGGGGGGGGGGGGGGGGGAGAGCGGGGAGGCCGGACGTCGCCTGTGGGAGGAAGGCCAGATCGGCGTCACCAACATCTCCAGCATCGAAGCACTGACCACACCTCAACCAGCTCCGCTGGGCGGGCCACATTGTCTGCTTGCCCGACACGAGACTCCCAAAACAAGCGCTCTACTCGGAACTCCTACACGGCAAACGAGCCAAAGGTGGGCAGAGGAAACGTTTCAAGCTCACCCTCAAAGCCTCCCTGATAAAGTGCAACATCCCCAACGACACCTGGGAGTCCCTAGCCCAAGACTGCCCTAAGTGGAGGAAGAGCATCCGGGAGCACCTGGAGTTTTGTCGCCGAGAGCATGCAGAAATCAAGCGCAGGCAGCGGAAGGAGCGTGCCAGACTCTCCTCCCACCCTTTCCTTCAACCACTGTCTGTCCCACCTGTGACAAGAGACTGTAATTCCTGTATTGGACTGTTTAGTCACCGGAGAACTCACTTTTAGAGTGGAAGCAAGTCTTCCTCGATTTCGAGGAACTGCCTATGATGATGATGATGATGATATAATTGTAGCAAGACATTTTTACTTTTATACTCTTACGTGTGTCAGCTGTGGCTCAGTGGGTAGCACACTCGCCTCGAAGGTTGTGGGCTCTAGTCCCACTCCAGGAACTTGAACACATAAATCTAGGCTGATTCTCCAGTGCAGCGCTGAGAAAGCACTGTTGGAGGTGCCATCTTTCGGATGAGACGATAAAGCAAGGCCCTGTCTGCCCTCTCAGGTGGACGTAAAAGATCGCATGGCACTATTTTGAATAGCAGGGGAGTTATCTATCCCTGATGTTCTGGCCAATATTTATCCCTCGATCAACATAACAAAAATAGATTTTCTGGTCATTATCATATTGCTGTTTGTGGGAGCTTGCTGTGCACAAGTTGGCTGCCACATTTCCCTACATTACAACAGTGACTACACTCGTGCAGTGTGCTATATAAATGCAAGTCAGTATTTCTTTCTTACTCAAGTCCTCTTGTAATAAACACCAACATGCATTTGCTTTCTTAATTGCTTGCTGTACTTGCATGTTAAGTTTCAGTGATTCGTGTACAAGGATACCCAGGTCCCTCTGAACACCAAACATTTCCGAATCTCTCTCTCAAAACATACTCTGCTTTTCTATTTTACCTACCAAAGTGGATAACTTCACATTATATTCCACTTGCCATGTTCTTGCCCATTCACTTAGCCTCTCTATATCTCCTTGAAGCCTCTTTACATCCTCCTCACATCTCAGTCTTGAAAGCACCAATTGGCTCAATTTGTGGCCGGGGGGGGGGGGGGGGGGGGATAGAGTTCCAGATTTCCACGATCTTGTGTGTAAAGTGCTTCCTGACATCACCCCTGAATGGTCTGGCTCTAACTAAGATTTATTCCCCCTCTTTCTGGATTCCGCCCTCCACCAGAGGAAATTGTTTCTCTTGATCAATCCCGAATCGAATCCTTTTAACATTTTAAACACATTGATTAGGTCACCCCGCAATCGTCTAAACTCGCGGGAATACAAGCCAAGTCTATGCAACTTGTCTTGGTAATTTAACCCTCTAAGCCCCGGAACAGTATCATTCTGGAGATATGAAGCAGCCCTTGAAGTTATCTAAAGGGTTAAAGACAAGCCTGCCCGGGCACGCCTTGCTTTGTGTTTTTTGACACATCAGCAGGCAATGCTCTCTGTGCTGTTGCCCTGACAGACATTAGTAACTGAGCAGTGTTGACACAGTTAGGTAGCTGATGGGAACCGAGCCAGTCATCAGTGGTCAGTGCCTTCTGAGATAGTGCACTGTAGACAGGAAGACTAATGGGTGCTGGGACAGACTTGAATCAAACCGTTTTGTTGTGCAGTGTGCTGAGGATACCTCACCCAATTAGAGAACCTGATTAATCATAGTTCCTTTACTGCCTGCCCCCCCCCCCCCCCCAGTTCTGCCAACACTCCCTGATCATAGCCTGGGCAAAGGCGATTCTAATGGAACGTATATTGAATAGAAGCAGTTTTTGCAAGGCTTGGCTGCCTGTGCAGTGGAACTCAGCCCATTCACTCTGGCGGGCCGACTCCGCAGTGGATGCATAAAGGAGAGTCGCGATGGCAGCTTTCATTTACTGATGGGTCTTGCCCAAACCAACATGAATGTGCCCACCAGAACACTGCAGCCATGCCGAACACCAACACACACATACATACACCAACAGACACACACACACACACACTCTTCCAAGTTACTTCATACAATTAGTTAAGAGGCCATATAGCACAGGCTGCGATCTGAACTCAACCTTCTAGTCCAAAGTCCAAAACACAATCAAGTTAGATACTTTATCAGAGAAAGTTAAACATGGCAACTTGGCATAAAATTTCATGGGCTACAATCAAATTCAACACTGTCCTTTTGAGTGAATAAGTGCTTCCTGATTTCATTCCTGAACAGCCTAGCCCAAATTGTAAGCTTGAACCCCCCACCCCACCCTGACCCCACCCACCCGAGTTCTGGATTTACCCTACCAGAGGAAATAGTTCCTCCATGTGTACCCTAGTCAAATCCTTTTATCATTGAGTGGAAATTTGATGGAGGTGTTCAAAATCTTCAGGGGTCTGGACAGAGCAGACAGAGAGAAACTGTTCCCACTGGCGGGAAGGTCAAGAACCAAAGGACACAGATTTAAGGTGATTGGCAGAAGATTGAAAGGCGATATGAGGAAAAACTTTTTTTTTTTACGCGGTGAGTATTTGGGATCTGGAATGTGCGGCCTGAGAGGTGGAGGCAGACTCAATCGTTTCTTTCAAAGGGGAATTGGATAAGTACCTGAAAAAATATATATTGCAGGGCTCTGGGGGAAAGGGCGGGGGAGTGGGACTAGCTGAAGTGCTCTTGCAGAGAGCCAGCTCGGGCTCGACGGACCAAATGGCTTCCTTCTGTGCTGCAACCATTCTATGGTTCCATTTTAAACACCTCAATTAGATCACCTCTCAATCTTCTATATCCAAGGGAATGCAAGCCAGGTTTACGCAACCTGCCCTCATAATTTAACTGTTTAAGCCCAGATATAATTCTGGTGAATTTACGCTGCACCTCCTCCTAGGTCAATATATTCTTCCTGTGGTGGGGGTGCCTAAAATTGAATGCAGTGACTCCAGATGGGCTCTGACCGGGGTTCTGTACAACTGAAAGACCATCAGCAGGCCGGGGCCATTGGAGGGAGCAGCGTGCGGCGGTATACCACGGCAGGGAGCAGCGCGTGCTGCTGCAGGAGGGCGACGGCTTCGAAGCCAGGTCGCTGATTGCAGTGCGGGCAGGCACAGCAGGAGGGGCGAAGGAGCGGCAAAAGTCCGTAGAGGGAAGTGACCGGGACCCAGGAGAGGCATGAATCTTGGGCCCAGAAGAGGAGAGGGCCCAGGGGCAGCACGGGCCAGCCCGCACCGTCCACCCTTCAAGATGCATTCCAGGATCTGGAATATAGGTCCATCATTGAAACACCTGTGAACTCATCCCCTTTTGGGGTGGAAGCAAGCCATCCTTGCTTCGAGGGACCGCCTATGATGATGATGATGATGATGATGTACAACTGAAAGCATCACTTCCTCTCCTTTGTATTCCAGCCCCCTTTGAGAATAAGGCCGACATTCCATTAGCCTTTGTGATTACCTTTTGTACCGGTGCACGAGCTTCCAGTGATTTGTGAATGCGGGCGCCAAATCTCCTAGTTCCTCGCCATTTAGAAAATACTCCATTTTGTCTTTGGATCCCAAAGTGTGGGACTCCTGAAAGCTAGTCGTTCACAGACAGGCAGCAATGGATGGGCAGAGTTCAAAGCACCAGACAATTCTCTGAACAGCTCATAGATTGCTAACCAGTCTCCAAGGAACAGGTCCATAACACGAGACATCAGACAATAAGCCTTCTGTACTCATCACCAGCATTATTTACAAAGCTGCTCTCAACAGATAAACCCACCATTTACATGACAAACAAAATATAAAACAATTGATCTTCATACAGGCCTTTAACATCGTAAAACGTCTCAAGGCGCTTCACAGGAATGATACAAGACAAAAAATTTGACACCGAGTCACAAAGAGATTTTAGGTTAGGTGACTAAAAGTTTGGTCAAAGAGGTAGGTTTTAAGGAGCATCTTTGAAGGAGGAGAGAGAGGTAGAGAGGTTTAGGGAGGGAGTTCCCAAGTTTTTGGGGCCCAGGCAACAGAAGGCACAGCCACCAATGGTTGAACGATTATAATCAGGGATGTTCAAGGAGGCAGAATGAGAGGAGTGCAGACATCTCGGAGGATTGTGGGGCTGGAGGAGATTACAGAGATAGGGAGGGGCAAGGCCATGGAGGGATTTGTAAACAAGGATATCGAGGCGTTGCTTAGCTGGGAGCCAATGTAGGCCAGCGAGCACAGGGACTTGCTGAGTGGGACTTGGTAGGGCACGGGATCACCTCTAGTTTACGGTGGGTAGAATGTGGGAGGCCAGCTAAGAGAGCGTTGGAATAGTCAAGTCTAGAGGTAACAAAGGCATGGATAAGGGCTCGGCAGTGGATGTGCTGAGGCAAGGGCGGAGACTGGCGATGTTACGGAGGTGAAAATAGGCGGTCTTAGATATGCTGTGGATATGTTGTCGCAAGCTCATTTCAAGGTCAAATAAGACACCAAGGTTGCGAACAGTCTGGTTCAGCCTCAAAACGAACCAAATAACTACACAAGTCGGCCGACTCTGTGCTGTTGCAGGCACACCGACACACCGCACGACACCCGACACCCGACACCCTTCACACTTCACACTTCACACTTCACACTTCACGACCATCGACACACTTCACAACACCGCCTTAAATCATTTCCTTTGGGCAGTATTTGGCAAGAATGTCGTTGCAAAAACTCACAGCACACATTAAACGTTAGTTCACTCCTCAAGGTAACTGGCGTTGTCCAACATCTGACAAGTTTGCACCCACTCTGGTTTAAAAAGGCTTGGAGAATTAGAGTGGACTGCGAGAAGCCCAAGAACTCCACCTTCGAACAGCTCCTGTTTCTTGAAGCATTTTATTTCATTCACGCCCAACAGCAACCGGCAAATAGCGGAAATACATTCCTGAATTCAGAAACAAACGATGTGTTCTCCCGACCACCCGCCTCTCCTCCTGCCCCCTCCGCATTCACCTTCCTGCCCCCCCCTCACTCCCCCCTCCCCCTCCACACTCCCTTCCACATTCACCTTCCTGCCCC
Source organism: Pristiophorus japonicus (assembly GCF_044704955.1). Classification (NCBI taxonomy): domain Eukaryota; kingdom Metazoa; phylum Chordata; class Chondrichthyes; family Pristiophoridae; genus Pristiophorus; species Pristiophorus japonicus. Next base: position 307,028,197 of record NC_091980.1, read on the forward strand.
CCTCACTTCCCCCCCCCACCCCCTCCCCCTCCACACTCACCTTCCTGCCCCCCCTCACTCCCACTCCACACTCCCCCCTCTCCAAATTCACCTTCCTGCCTCCCCCCCTCACTCACCTCTCCCCCTCCACACTCACCTTCCTGCCTCCCCTCTTCCCCCTCCACATTCACCTTCCTGCCCCCCCCCCCTCACTCCCCCCTCCACATTGATTCGAAACCACCAAGGGCAAATCTACTTAGAAAAAACTGAGACAAGGAAAAATTTCTTCTCTCAGAGGGTTGTAAATCTGTGGAATTCACTGCCTCAGAGAGCTGTGGAAGCTGGGACATTGAATAAATTTAAGACAGAGAGACAGTTTCTTAACCGATAAGGGAATAAGGGGTTATGGAGAGCGGGCAGGGAAGCGGACCTGAGTCCATGATCGGATCAGCCATGATCTTATTGAATGGCGGAGCAGGCTCGAGGGGCCGTATGGCCTACTCCTGCTCCTATTTCTTATGTTCTTTTTAATCTGGCGACCGCAGCAGGACACCGGTTTGAGTGAGCAGACTGTCATGGAAGATCTCAAGGTCAAGAGATCAGCAATGGGGGATAGGATTTCCTCGTATGTATTCGGAAAAGTTAATGTAACACAGCATAGAAACATAGAAAATAGGTGCAGGCGTAGGCCATTCAGCCCTTCTAGCCTGCATCGCCATTCAATGAGTTCATGGCTGAACATTGAACTTCAGTACCCCCTTCCTTCTTTCTCACCATACCAGTGGGTGTTAGATCTGTTGCGGGCTGAGAGTCCTGCGGACAAAACCGCTGAGTGGATGGGGAGTAAGGAGCACAAAAAGGCAAAAGAAAAGGCCATTTGGCTCCTGTGTTTGCAGAAGCAAGTCCAGCTGCTCAGGGTGCAGATTGGTAAGCTTAAGGCAGAGCTCCAAGAGTCAAAGGAATAGTCAGCTGCAAGGGCCACAGATTAGTGGATGAGTTACATGAGGAGAGGCAGGAAAGATGTACCCAGGAAGAAACCTCCCATAGCACCGGAGAGTACCTGCAATGCCAGGTCACTGAGGCCAAGCTCAACGAGCAGGCTGTCCGGGAGGAGAACGCCCGCTTAACGGGTAAAGTTGACGGGCTGGAGGGGCTATGGAGGGATATTAAGACAGCTTACAGGGTAGCTAGCAGTAGGGGGTTTGAGATTGGGAATCACGGACCCTGCCAAGAAAAAATCCAAAGCTTGACTCAAGCTGTAGCCAAAGGCATGGTTTTGCTTAATGGCCCCGGGGGAAGCTCGGGTGGACTGAGAAGAGGAAGAAGATAGCGAGATTTGGGGGCAGGGTAGGGACGTCCGACCATCGCTTGAAGCGCCAAAGGGACCGACCGGTGTGGCCCATACGGCAGAAGTTCGGCCCGCCCGTAGACGGCATGGGTTCAGGGCACGGTGCAAAGCAATTTTGTGGTTCCATTCACCACCCCACAACTGCAGAATATGATCTCAGGGTTGTAGGGCTGGAGGAGGTCTGAGAGATAGGGAGGGGTGTGGGGCTGGAGGAGGTCTCAGAGATAGGGAGGGGTGTAGGGCTGGAGGAGGTCTCAGAGATAGGGAGGGGTGTAGGGCTGGAGGAGGTCACAGAGATAGGGAGGGGTGTAGGGCTGGAGGAGGTCACAGAGATAGGGAGGGGTGTAGGGCTGGAGGAGGTCTCAGAGATAGGGAGGGGTGTAGGGCTGGAGGAGGTCACAGAGATAGGGAGGGGTGTAGGGCTGGAGGAAGTCACAGAGATAGGGAGGGGTGTAGGGCTGGAGGAGGTCACAGAGATAGGGAGGGTTGTAGGGCTGGAGGAGGACACAGAGATAAGGAGGGGTGGAGGAGGATACAGAGATCTCGGGGCACAGGGCTGAAGGAGGTCACAGAGATCTCGGGTCGGAGGAGGAAGTCACAGAGATAGGGACGGGCAAGGCCACAGAGTGATTTCCATCCCGTCAGCACGGGTTGGATTCAAGCTCAATATGCCAGAGCTCCAGGTCTAACACACGGCCTTTCCCAACGCCCCCCCGCCCCGCCATCGGAGAGAGTGCCCTGGGAGCGGCCCCACTGTACCAGGCAACAACTCCCAACAAAAACTGAAATAATGGGTCTTCCCAGCAAGCTGGCTTTGGGCACTGCTCAGCTCCTAATTAAGATTGCAGAACAAGGACATTGCTTTTTTTTGTGATCTTGTGGTTTACAAGTGAACCTAAAATACTTTTTATCAGTTGAGCCAGTCAGAGCCTTAACCTCAATTACTTCCAGTGAAACTCACAAGATCCCAGCCAGCTTCAACCCAACATTCCAGATTCTTTAGCACATGTATTGAACCAGCGAACATTAGTACAACCTCAATTATACAAGTACTATTTAATTACAAGAAAGAGTGTTGCTGGACCACTGTTCTATTCACAAGACGCCATTTCACACCAGTGAACATTTAAACAAATAGGATACACGAGTGAGAATCTTCACTCGATAGTCTGCACTGGCCACAGTATTCATAGAATCAAACAGCACAGAGGGAGGCCATTCGGCCCATCGAGCCTGTGCAGGGTCTTTGAAAGAGTGATCCAATTAGTCCCACTCCCCTGCCCTTTCCCTGTAGCCCTGCAAATTATTCCCCTTCAAGCATTTATCCATTCGCTTTTGAAAGTTATTATTCAATCTGCTTCCACCACCCTTTCAGGCAGCGCGTTCCAGGTCACAACAACTCGTTGCGTAAAAATTCATTCGCAACTTGCCTCTGGTTCATTTGCCAATCACCTTAAATCTGTGTCCTCTGGTTACCGACCCCTCTGCCACAGGAAACTGTTTCTTTTTATTTACTCTATCAAAACCTATCAGGATTTTGAACGTCTCTTTCAAATCTCCCCTGAACCTTCTCTGCTCCAAAGAGAACAACCTCATCTTCTCCACTCTCTCCACATCAATGAAGTCCCTCATCCCTGGAACTATTCTTGTAAATCTCGTCTGCACCCTCTCCAAGGCCTAAAGCATGGTGTCCAGAATTGGCCACAATACTCCAAGCTTTTAGGAGCCGCTTTAAATCCTAACCAGAGGACAAGGTCGAGCCGCACAGGTGACACTGCCTCAAACACACACCCCCTCCCCGTGACACTGCCTCAAACACACACCCCCTCCCCGTGACACTGCCTCACACACACACACCCTCCCCGTGACACTGCATCACACACATACCCCCTCCCCGTGACACTGCATCACACATACCCCCTCCCCCCGTGACACTGCATCACACATACCCACCCTCCCCTGCATCACACACATACCCCTCCCCCCGTGACACTGCATGACACACATACCCCTCCCCCCGTGACACTGCATCACACACATACCCCTCCCCCCATGACACTGCATCACACACATACCCCTCCCCCCATGACACTGCATCACACACATACCTCTCCCCCCGTGACACTGCATCACACACATACCCCTCCCCCATGACACTGCATCACACACATACCCCTGCCCCCGTGACACTGCATCACACACATACCCCTCCCCCCGTGACACTGCATCACACACATACCCCTCCCCCCGTGACACTGCATCACACACATACCCCTCCCCCCGTGACACTGCATCACACACATACCCCTCCCCCCGTGACACTGCATCACACACATACCCCTCCCCCCGTGACACTGCATCACACACATACCCCTCCCCCATGTCCCCCTCCAATTATCAGCAGCCAACTGGGACTTTCCAACAGTGTACTGACAGTCCCTGTCCACATACGGAAATCACTCATCAATTTCAACAACAGTAACCTGCATTTATATAGCACCTTTAACGTAGTAACATGTGCCAAGGCGCTTCACAGGAGTGTTTAAAGACAAAACAAATAAATTTGACACCAAGCCACATAAGGCAAAATTAGGGCAGGTGACCAAAGATAGGTTTTAAGGAGCATCTTAAAAGGAGGAAAGAGAGGTAGAGAGGTTTAGGGAGGGAGTTCCAGAGCTTGGGACCTAGGCAACAGAAGGCATGGCTACTTTTCAGAATTTCAATCTGAAATGGGTGTGAAATAACCACGGCTTTCGTTAAAAAAGCAGAAGAAAAACTTCCATTTATATAGCGCCTTTCATGAGCTCAGGATGGCCCAAAGCGCTTTACAGCCACTGAAGTACACAACTGTTGATATGTAGGAAATGTGGCAGCCAATTTGTGCACAGCAAGCTCCCACAAACAAATGAGATAATCTTTTTTAGTGATGTTGGTTGAGAGATTAATATTGGCCCGGACACCGGGGAGGACTCCCCTCCTATTAGAAACATAGAAACATAGAAAATAGGTGCAGGAGCAGGCCATTCAGCCCTTCTAGCCTGCACCGCCATTCAATGAGTTCATGGCTGAACATGAAACTTCAGTACCCCCTTCCTGCTTTCTCGCCATAACCCTTGATCCCCCGAGTAGTAAGGACTTCGTCTAACTCCCTTTTGAATATATTTAGTGAATTGGCCTCAACTACTTTCTGTGGTAGAGAATTCCACAGGTTCACCACTCTCTGGGTGAAGAAGTTTCTCCTCATCTCGGTCCTAAATGGCTTACCCCTTATCCTTAGACTGTGACCTCTGGTTCTGGACTTCCCCAACATTGGGAACATTCTTCCTGCATCTAACCTGTCTAAACCAGTCAGAATTTTAAACGTTTCTATGAGGTCCCCTCTCATTCTTCTGAACTCCAGTGAATACAAGCCCAGTTGATCCAGTCTTTCTTGATAGGTCAGTCCCGCCATCCCGGGAATCAGTCTGGTGAATCTTCGCTGCACTCCCTCAATAGCAAGAATGTCCTTCAAGTTAGGAGACCAAAACTGTACACAATACTCCAGGTGTGGCCTCACCAAGGCCCTGTACAACTGTAGCAACACCTCCCTGCCCCTGTATTCAAATCCCCTCGCTATGAAGGCCAACATGCCATTTGCTTTCTTAACCGCCTGCTGTACCTGCATGCTAACCTTCAATGACTGATGTACCATGACACCCAGGTCTCGTTGCACCTTCCCTTTTCCTAATCTGTCACCATTCAGATAATAGTCTGTCTCTCTGTTTTTAACCACCAAAGTGGATAACCTCACATTTATCCACATTATACTTCATCTGAATAGTATCATACATTGGGTGGGGGGGGGGGTTGGGGCTCACCTCGAAGAACCTCCTTTCGAGGCTGAGGAACCTTAGATTGTCCAGTCTGTCCCCATAAACCTGACACTTGGCACAGGAGAACAGCCTCAATGGCTCCTCTCTCTCATACTGCCTCTAGCTTGTGTGGCTCTGGACAGAATGGTCAAGGTGCCATCTCACCAGACAGCTGGACAGTCTGATCACCACTTCCTCGGACTTCAACTACATCGGGTATGCCGAGCTTAAACCGCACCAGTGGAGGTGGCACTGGGAACTCTCTGATATCACCGGACAGAACTTGGTACAAGTTCCCCCCCACCCCACCCCCCACCACGAATAAAATAATCTAACCCAAGGACCAATCAAACTCAAAGAGATGTTATGCAAACTTAATCGATTATTGTGGTCAGATTTAACACTGAGCATCTTATAAGGAGGAGGTGGGGTTTAGGGAAGAAATTCCAGAGCTTGGGGCCGAGGCAGCTGAAGGCACGGCCACCGATGGTGGAGCGATGGAAATCGAGGATTCCAAGAGGCCAGAATTGGACTGCAGCCTGGAGTAGTTAACTCTGGGATATCGGCGCTCTTCCAATTCTAGCCCCTTGCGCATCCCTGATTTTAATCGCTCCACCATCAGCAGCCGTGCCTTCAGTTGTCTGAGTCCTAAGCTCTGGAATTCCCTCCCTAAACCTCTCTGCTTCACTCTCCTTCTTTAAGACACTCCTTAAAATCTACTTGGAAAAACCTTTGACCGAGCATTTATTCAACTGTCCTAATATCTCCTTGTGTGGCTCGGTGTCAAATTTTGTCTGATAACGCTTCTGTGAAGCACCTCGAGACGTTTCACTATGTTAAAGGCGCCATATAAATGCATGTTTTTGTTGTCGGTTGTAGGGTTGGAGGAGATTAGAGATAGGGAAGGGAGAGGCCGTGGAGGGATTTGATATCAGTGCTTACAGTTTGCAGACAGAAATAAATAGTTAACGCTATTAATGACATTTGAGCTGTTGTACACAGTTTGAAGATGTTATTTGCATTTTTTAAATTTGCACTTTGAGTCGAGTTTTTAAAATCATTCACACTGAAGTGTTTGTTTGGGATCAGTCAGTCACATACACAATAGAACCCAGTGCCTTTAGAACAACCTTTCCCAAACTCTCGATGTCCACACATATTTACTTTCCCTCCGAACATCACCTTTGCTGTTCTCTTTAAACCATCCATGTTTATCTCAGGAATCAACCTCGTGAAGCTTCTCTGAACTGCCAACAACCCTGAAACGTTAACTCTTTCTCTCCCTCTCTCCACTGCTACCGCTTGACCTGCCGAATGTGTTGCAGCACTTTCTGTTTGCGATTAAGACCGGAAGGAACTAGGGATCCCAGCACGATTGATGGGGATCCCTGTTATATAACCAGGAATGATCCAGCGAAACATGGGGAGACTCTGTTAAAGGCTACATTCTAACTGTGGGGGGGGGGGGGGGGGGGGGGGGGAAGAGATCAACAGTGATTCTCCCTAAACTGTTATCATCAGTTCATTGCAGGATACGTGAGCAGGTTCAGTGCTGCTGAGGATGTGGTTTTCAATGATCAAACTAAGAAGCCGTTAAAAAAAAGTCATATCGAAATGAGGGGAAAAAAAAACTCACATTTGTAACATGATTTTATGCAGGAAGACTCCATCGACTAGATCCATGTACATGGGCACTTTTTCATCGCTCGTCCCTCCCAGCTGGCCAAAGGTTTTAACCTGAAACAGGATTTTTATCCCAAATTAAAATTTTCTAGCAGGTGCAAAAGAAAAATGCTTCAATTCCTATCTCCAGCATCTGAACAGGCTGCAAAGGATCCATCGCAAGCAGCATGTGCAAACGGTCCAGAAGAGAAGTAACATTTGCGGTTGTTTAACAAATGGACAGACACACACTCACACACCTCTCCCCACACACAGAAACCCCTCTACCCCCACACACGCACCCACACCTCCCTCCCTCCCCCTCGCGCACACACACACCTCCCTCCCTCCTCCCCCCCCACACACACACGCACACAGACCTCCCTCCTCCCTCCTCCTCCTCCTCCCCCGCGCACACACACCCCCCCCTCTCTCCTTCCCCCCCACCACACACAGCTCGACCTCCCTCCCTCCTCCCCCACACACACAGACCTCACTCCCTCCTCTCCCCCCACACACACAGCCCCCACCACACATACCCAGACCTCCCCCCCTCCTCCCCACACACAGAATCCCCTCTACCCCCACTCCCAGACCTCCCCCCCTCCTCCCCACACACAGAATCCCCTCTACCCCCACCCCCACACCTCCCTCCCTCCTCGTGCACACACACACAGACCTCCCTCCCTCCTCCCCCCCCCCACACACACGCACCCAGACCTCCCTCCCTCCCTCCTCCTCCCCCACACACACACACACACATCCCTCCCCCCACACACACCCACCCAGACCTCCCTCCCTGCTCCTCCCCCACACACACACACACCTCCCTCCCCCCCCACACACACCCACCCAGACCTCCCTCCCTCACCCCACACACACACTCCTCTCTCCTCCCCTCCCCCCACCACACACACACCTCCCTCCCCCCCCACACACCTAGACCTCCCTCCCTCCCCCACCCACACACACCTAGACCTCCCTCCCTCCCCCCACCCACACACACCTAGACCTCCCTCCCTCCCCCCCCCCACACACCTAGACCTCCCTCCCTCACCCCCCCCCACACACCTAGACCTCCCTCCCTCCCCCCCCACACACCTAGACCTCCCTCCCTCCCCCCCCCACACACCTAGACCTCCCTCCCTCACCCACACACCTAGACCTCCCTCCTCCCCCCCCCACACAGACCTCCCTCCCTCCTCCTCTCCCCCCCCCACACACACACAGACCTCCCTCCCTCCTCCTCCTCTCCCCCCCCCACACACACAGACCTCCCTCCCTCCTCCTCTTCCCCCCCCCACACACACACAGACCTCCCTCCCTCCTCCCCCACCCCCCCCCAACACACATACACACACAGCCCCCACCACAGAACCCCCTCTCACACAAAGCCCCCACCACATAGAACCCCCTCTCACACCCCCAGACCTGCCCCCCCACACACCCCGAGAGCCCCCCCCCCCCACACCACACAGACACCCAGACCACCCCCCACACACACACCCCACCCCCCCCCCCCACACACACACCCCCAGACAGACCCCCCCACACGGGCTCACTTACCCAGGTCACCAGCGGACTCTGCAGAAAGCGCTCCAGCAGCTCCGATATAGTCACATCCATCGTCAGCATCGGGAGTCCCGGGGGCTTACGGGGGGGGGTGCTCGGGCTGCTCACATCCTCCGCTGGGCGGGCTAACCGTGTCCTGCAGGTGTCCCGGCTCCTCTCGGTCTCACAGCCCCGGGGCTCCCTGTCTACCGGGAGGGATCTTTCTCGCTCTCTCTCTGTCTGTCCCGGGGAGAGTCTCTCTCTGTCCCGGGGAGAGTGTCTCTCTCCCTCTCTGTCTGTCTGTCCCGGGAGAGTGTCTCTCTCTCTCTGTCTGTCTGTCCCGGGGAGAGTCTCTCTCTCAGTCCCGGGGAGAGTCTCTCTCTCTCTCTCAGTCCCGGGGAGAGCTCTCTCTCTCTCTCTCTCTCTCTCTGTCCCGGGGAGAGTCTCTCTCTCTCTCTCTCTCTCTCTCAGTCTCAGTCCCGGGGAGAGTCTCTCTCTCTCTCTCTCTCTCTCTCTCAGTCCCGGGGAGAGTCTCTCTCTCTCTCTCTCTCTCAGTCCCGGGGAGAGTCTCTCTCTCTCTCTCTCTCAGTCCCGGGGAGAGTCTCTCTCTCTCTCTCTCTCTCTCTCAGTCCCGGGGAGAGTCTCTCTCTCTCTCTCTCTCTCTCAGTCCCGGGGAGAGTCTCTCTCTCTCTCCCTCTCCCTCTCTCAGTCCCGGGGAGAGTCTCTCCCTCTCTCCCTCTCTCAGTCCCGGGGAGAGTCTCTCTCTCTCTCTCAGTCCCGGGGAGAGTCTCTCTCTCTCAGTCCCGGGGGAGTCTCTCTCTCTCTCTCTCAGTCCCGGGGAGAGTCTCTCTCTCTCTCTCTCTCTCTCTCTGTCTGTCCCGGGGAGAGTCTCTCTCTCTCTCTCTCAGTCCCGGGGAGAGTCTCTCTCTCTCTCTCTCTCTCTCTCAGTCCCGGGGAGAGTCTCTCTCTCTCTCTCTCTCTCTCTCAGTCCCGGGGAGAGTCTCTCTCTCTCTCTCTCTCTCTCTCAGTCCCGGGGAGAGTCTCTCTCTCTCTCTCTCTCTCTCTCTCAGTCCCGGGGAGAGTCTCTCTCTCTCTCTCTCTCTCTCAGTCCCGGGGAGAGTCTCTCTCTCTCTCTCTCTCTCAGTCCCGGGGAGAGTCTCTCTCTCTCTCTCACAGTCCCGGGGAGAGTCTCTCTCTCTCTCTCTCTCTCTCTCTCAGTCCCGGGGAGAGTCTCTCTCTCTCTCTCTCTCAGTCCCGGGGAGAGTCTCTCTCTCTCTCTCTCACAGTCCCGGGGAGAGTCTCTCTCTCTCTCTCAGTCCCGGGGAGAGTCTCTCTCTCTCTCTCAGTCCCGGGGAGAGTCTCTCTCTCTCTCTCAGTCCCGGGGAGAGTCTCTCTCTCTCTCTCAGTCCCGGGGAGAGTCTCTCTCTCTCTCAGTCCCGGGGAGAGTCTCTCTCTCTCTCTCAGTCCCGCGGAGAGTCTCTCTCTCTCTCTCTCTCTCAGTCCCGGGGAGAGTCTCTCTCTCTCTCTCTCTCTCAGTCCCGGGGAGAGTCTCTCTCTCTCTCTCTCTCTCTCTCTCAGTCCCGGGGAGAGTCTCTCTCTCTCTCTCTCTCTCTCTCAGTCCCGGGGAGAGTCTCTCTCTCTCTCTCTCTCTCTCAGTCCCGGGGAGAGTCTCTCTCTCTCTCTCTCTCTCTCTCTCAGTCCCGGGGAGAGTCTCTCTCTCTCTCTCTCTCTCTCAGTCCCGCCTCTCTCGCGGTTACTCTAGTGGCGGACTCCGACAGACGAACAAAACTTCAGCCAGCCTCACGAGGCACCATAGCAACCGCGCGACTGCTGCCGGAGCCCGAGTGTCCGGCGGCGCGGGGTCCGGTCCCTCTCCCGATGGACGCACGGAGGTGCGGTGCGATGATCCGATGGGATGTTGCGGTGACTCGGACACTCTCTCTCCCGATACTTTTACAAAAGATACAACTCAGGAACAAAGCGCCGCGCCGCCCGCCCGCAACATTGTAACCAGCGGCGCCAGCCTGCCGCGCGACTGACGGGCCGCTCCGCCAATCGCCGCGCCGAAAGCCGCCCGCCCACCTCCCATTGGCGGGCGCTGCTCCCGGCAGCCAATCGACGCTGGTCAGAGGCGGGACTTGGACCGAACCGCTTTTCTCAGCCGCGGTGACGGAACACTGAGGATGGAACAGGGCACCCGGCGCCTCCTGCAGGACACTCGCCGCACTGTACAGGCAAATTATACAGGAGCGTCTCCTGTGGGACATGTGTCCTGCAGGACAAGTGTAAAAGGATCATCATCATATCGTAGGCAGTCCCTGGGAATCGAGGAAGACTTGCTTCCCACTCTAAAAGTGAGTTCTCAGATGGCTGTGCAGTTGTTACACACGGCCCCCCGACCTGCGAGAGCTCAGCCATGATCTTATTGAATGGTGGTGCAGGCTCAAAGGACCGAATGGCCTACTCTTGCACCTATTTCCTATGTTTCTATAAAAGAGCTGGAGCAACGTACCACTTCAACCTCCAGCGCAAGCTGCTCCAAGGATTTTGAGATGGGCGGCTGGCTGACGTCATCAAAATCCTGGTCGCCGTTTTGCAACGTGGGCAGGAACATCGGCAGGGCCCAGGTACAGAGGAGTGGGAAGGTCGGGGCGGAGGAGCGGCAAGTGTTTGTGGCAGATGTGCGACAGATGAGGGTACGGGACCCAGAAGAGGTGAGGGGCCCAAGGGGCAGCACGGGCCAGCCCACACTGCGACAGGTGTGCACGCTAGGCCCGCGCAGCAGAGCAGGTCTCCAGTCGTCTTGGCTAACCCTTGCCACTGGACCAAGACCGAGCTCTGTCAAGCCCATATGGTGGCCTGTGTGCAACGGTCACCCCACGTTAAAAAAATCCACGCAAAGGCATCTTCCACTCCCTCAACTGGAGTTCAGGACTGGAACATCGAGTCCTTCATTGAAACATCTGTGAACTTGTCGAAGCAAGTCATCCTCGTTCAAGGCACCGCCTATGATGATGGGGTACAGTCAAATATGGCAATGACAGTCTCTATCACAGGTGGGGCAGACAGTGGTTGAAGGAAAGGGTGGGTGGGGAGTCTGTTTTGCCGCACGCTCCTTCCGCTGTCTGCGCTTGGTTTCTGCATGCTCTCGGCAATGAGACTCAAGGTGCTTAGCGCCCTCCCGGATGCTCTTCCTCCACTTTGGGCTGTCTTGGACCAGGGATTCCCAGGTGCCGGTGGGGATGTTGCACTTTAGAAGGCCTATGGAATACTTGCCTTTATTAACCACGGCATAGAATACAAGAGCAGGGGGGGTTATGCTTGAACTGTATATAACACTAGTTAGCCCACAGCTAGAGAACCATAATATACATAAGAATTAGGAACAGGAGTAGGCCATCTAGCTCCTCGAGCCTGATCCGCCATTCAACAAGATCATGGCTGATCAGGCCGTGGACTCAGCTCCACTTATCCGCCCGCTCCCCATAACCCTTAATTCCCTTATTAGTTAAAAATCTATCTATCTGTGACTTGAATACATTCAATGAGCTAGCCTCAACTGCTTCCTTGGGCAGAGAATTCCACAGATTCACAACCCTCTGGGAGAAGAAATTCCTTCTCAACTCGGTTTTAAATTGGCTCCCCCGTATTTTGAGGCTGTGCCCCCTAGTTCTAGTCTCCCCGACCAGTGGAAACAACCACATTACAGGAAAGATGTGATTGCACTAGAGAGGGTACAGAGGAGATTTACGAGGTGTTGCCTGGACTGGAGAATTTTAGCTATGAAGAAAGATTGGATAGGCTGGAGTTGTTTTCTTTGGAACAGAGGAGGCTGAGGGGAGACCTTATTGAGGTGTATAAAATTATGAGAGCCCTAGCTATGTGGATAGGAAGGACCTATTTCCCTTAGCAGAGAGGTTAACAACCAGGGGGCAGAGATTTAAAGTAATTGGTAGGCGGTTTAGAGGTGATTTGAAGGGAAATTTCTTCATGCAGAGGGTGATGTAGGTCTGGAACTCACTGCCTGAAAGGGTGGTAGAGGCAGAAACTCTCACCCCATTTAAAAAGTACTTGGATATGTACTTGAAGTGCTGTAACCTACAGGGTTATGGACCAAGAGCTGGAAAGTGGGATTAGGCTGGATAGCTCTTGGTCGGCCGGCGCGGACACGATGGGCTGAAATGGCCTCCTTCCATACTGTAAATTTCTAAGATTCTATGAGGGCACAGGGTGCACTGCAACCACAAGAGTATTATGTAGCAGCACCTCCTGTAGGACACAGGGCACTCTACAACCACTGGAGCATATTATAGGAACACTCAACAGCAACCACAACAACTTTAACATAGTAAAATGTCCCAAGGCGCTTCACAGGAGCATTATCAAACAAAATTTGACACCGAGCCCCATAAGGAGATATTAGGGTAGATTTTAAGGAGAATTTTAAAGGAGGAAAGAGAGGTGGAGAGGTTTAGGGAGGGAATTCTAGAGCTTAGGGCCCAGGCAGCTGAAGGCACTGCCACCAATGGTGGAGCGATGAAAATCAGGGATGCACAGGAGCCAGAATTAGAGGAGTGCAGATATCTTGGGGTGGGGGGTGGGGGAGGTTGTGGAGCTGGAAGAGATTTCAGAGATATCTCGGAGGGGGCGAAGCCATGGAGGGATTTGAAAACAAGGATGACATTTTTAAAATCGAGGTGTTGCCAGACCAGGAGCCAATGTAGGTCAGTGAGCACGGGGGTGATGGGTGAGCGGGACTTGGTGCGAGTTAGGACATGGGCAGCCAAGTTTTGGATGAGCTCGAGATTACGGAGGATCAGACATTAAACTGAGTCTCCGTCTGCCCTCTCGTCAAAGATCCCACAGCACTATTTCGAAGAAGAGTTGGGGAGTTCTCTCCGGTGTCCTGGCCAATATTTATCCCTCAATCAACATCACAAACAGAATATCTGGTCGTTATCACATTGCTGTTTGTGGGAGCTTGCTCGTGCGCAAGTTGGCTGCCGTGTTTCCTACATTACAACAGTGACGACACTTCAAAAGTACTTCATTGGCTGTAAAGCGCTTTGAGATGTCTGGATGGTCGTGAAAGGCGCTATATAAATGCAAGTCTTTCTTTTTCTTTAGAGAGTGGGAGGTGGGTCAACAGAGCATTGGAAGCATCAAGTGGTGAGGTAACTAAGGCACCTCTTGGAGAAATTATATAAGAGCAACCTCTGCTGGAGACTAGGGCAGTCTGCAAGTAGAGGGAGATGATACAGGAGGCCCCCTGCAGGATATGAGACCACCCACTGGAGACAATAATTGCAGCAGTGCATCTGCTGCAGACAGATAAATGCTGGGAGAGAACTAGTTTCTGTTATATTGAAATAATCAGGAATTCCCAAACATATTTAATGCTATGTTCTTTTACAAAAATAAAAACAACTTATTATCTATGGAGAGCAGTGGATAATTATTGGAATGATAGAATTAAACACTGCACATTGAAAATTACAAAAATCTGTTAGTTATGGGGAAGGAAAAAGAGACGATTATTCTGCTGTAAATCAAACTGCCTCACGTTAGAATGGTAGGAACTTGCATTTATACAGCGCTTGTCTCATCCTCATGACATCTCAAAGTACGTTAGAATTATTTAATGATTCTCAGGATGTGGGTGTCACTATCAAGGCGAGCATTTATTGCCCATCCCTAATTGCCCTTGAGAAGGTGGTGGTGAGCCGCCTTCTAGAACCGCTGCAGTCCGTGTGGTCCCAATGTGCAGTTAGGGAGGGAGTTCCAGGATTTTGACCCAGCGATGGTGGTGGGACTTGGAGGGGAGCTTGGAGGTGATGATGTTCCCATGTGCCTGCTGCCCTTGTCCTTCGCGGGTTTGGGAGGTGCTGTCGAAGCAACAATCGATTCTTTTTGCAATATACTCACTGTTGCTATGTCAGAAAACACGACAGCACATCATCATCATAGGCAGTCCCTCGGAGTCGAGGAAGACTTGCTTCCACTGTAAAAGTGAGTACTCAGGTGACTGAAGAATCCAACATGGGACCTACAGTCTCTGTCACAGGTGGGGCAGAAAGTGGTTGAAGGAAAGGGTGGGTGGGGAGCCTGTGTTGACGCACGCTCCTTCCGCTGTCGACGCTTGGTTTCTGCATGCTCTCGGCCACGAGACTTGAGGTGCTCAGCGCCCTCCCGGATGCTCTTCCTCCACTTTGAGCCAGGGATTCCAAGGAGTCAGTGGGGATGTTGCACTTTGTCAAGGAGGCTTTGAGGGTGTCCTTGAAGCATTTCCTCTGTCCACCTGGGGCTCACTTGCGGTGTAGAAGTCAGAGTAGAGCGCTTGCTTTGGGAGTCTGTGTCGTCAGCTAAAGTGACTAGTTAATCTATTTTGGTGTTGATTGAGGGCTGAATGCTGATCAGGACACTAGAAGGACTCCCTGCTCTTCCTGCAACATCCATCTGAGGGGGGGCAGACAGCTTAATATCTCACCCAAAAGGCAACACCTCTGACAGTGAAGCACTCCCACGGTCGGGATTAAGCAACAAAATTCCAAAGCAACCCTTGAACGCACAACGTACCAGCTCAGAGATCAGAAAGAAAGAAGGGCTTGGATTTATATAGCGCCTTTCACAACCCCAGGACATCCCAAAGCGCTTTACTTTTGAAGTACTTTTGAAGTACTTTTGAAGTGTAGTCACGGTTGTAATGTAGGAAATGCGGCAGCCAATTTGTGCACAGCAAGCTCCCACAAACAGCAATGTGATAAGGACCAGATAATCTGTTTTTTGTTGTGTTGATTGAGGGATAAATATTGATAACTCCCCTGCTCTGCTGCTCTTCTTCAAAATAGTAGCCATGGGATCTTTTACCTCCACCTGAGCGAGAGCAGACGGGGCCACGGTTTAATGTCTCATCCGAAAGACGGCACCACCGACAGTGCAGCACTCCCTCAGCACTGCACTGCAGTGTCAGTCTAGATTAGGTGTGAGACTTGAACCCACAAACTTTGACTCAGAGGTGAGAGTGATACTAACTGAGCCAAGCTGTCGGCTCAAACATAGGATTGTAAGAAGTTTTAGGAATGGAAAAAGGTTATTAGCCCAACAAGCCCGCCCCTTCGCCTCGTTCCGCTCCAGGCAATTGAGAACATAATCCAGGCTGAAACTTCAGTGCAGTACTGAAGGAGTGCTGCACTGTCAGAGGTGCCGTCTTTTGGATGAAGTGCCGTAACCTACAGGGCTACGGACCAAGAGCTGGAAAGTGGGATTAGGCTGGATAGCTCTTTGTTGGCCGATGCGGCCTCCTTCCGCGTTGTAAATTTCTATGATTCTAATGATCCCTAAATCCCTTTCCTCTCTCAAATCGCACAATTGCATTTGTACCCATTTATACTGTCTGCTTCCCTGAGCCCTCTATTCCACAACTCCATGACTCTTTGGATGAAAAGCCTCAGCCTGATCCAACTCTCACGCCTAACATCACCGCGTCCCCTTTTGGATTCGAACCCGTCATCACAGTGAGCAAATTTCCTGGAGCAACATTGTCATTTTCTTGTTAAAACCCTGGACTTTAATCTTCCCATCAAATTCAAGACAGGAACTGACGAAGCATCTTCAAAAACCATACAAAGAAGTAAACAAAGAATCCACAAAGAAAATTGTTTGAGCGAGATTGAGCAATAATTCTATAATTCGATGGTGAGCTTGAGATGATGCCATGCAGCATCACAGTGCGGTCTGACTGGGTTTAATTAGAGCCTTACGCACTTCCCTCAAACTATGCACTATTTTCATAATATATCATTTTATGGATCAACCGAATGAATGCAGTTTTAATGACAAATAAATGTGAAGCGATGTGACATTGATTGAAGTCTATGCGAGATTACTATGAAATCATCAGCACAGAATGATATTGGCTCATGATTCACAGGAAGAGGTTTTGTCTCCTGAATAAGGGTCCTGCCTTCAACCAATTCAGGAAGCAGCACAGAGTCATAGCGGGAGATGTGATCGAGGCTTAGATTAACCTCGCGTCCTGCAGAAGGATAATTCCTATCCCATGATAAAACAAAAAACTGCCGATGCTGGAAATCTGAAATAAAAACAGAAAAAATGCTTGGAAACTCTCAGTGGGTCAGACAGCATCTGTGGAGAGAGAAATAGGGTTAACGGTTCAGGTCGATGACCCTTCGTCAGAACTCAGGCCTATCCTATCCTCACTACACAACATGTGGATACACGCATACACACTCACTCTCACACACACTCACTCTCACACACACACTCACTCACTCTCACACACACACTCTCACACACACACACTCACACACACACGCACTCACTCTCACACACACTCACTCTCACACATGCACTCACTCTCACATACTCATGCACACATACACTCGCTCTCACACACACGCACTCACTCTCACACACACACACTCTCACACACTCCCACATGCACTCACTCTCACACACACTCACTCTCACACATGCACTCACTCTCACATACTCATGCACACATACACTCGCTCTCACACACACTCACTCACTCTCACACACACACTCTCACACACACACACTCACACACACACGCACTCACTCTCACACACACTCACTCTCACACATGTACTCACTCTCACATACTCATGCACACATACACTCGCTCTCACACACACGCACTCACTCACACACACACACACTCACACACTCCCACATGCACTCACTCTCACACACACACACTCAATCTCACACACTCACACATGCACTCACTCACACATTCACTCACTCTCTCACACACACACAAACTCACTCTCACATACTCACACATGCACTCACTCTCACACATTCACTCACTCTCACACAATCTCACACACACGCACTCACTCTCACACACACATGCACTCACGCACACATACACACGCAGACTGTCACATGCATGTGGGCAAGTATTCACACTCACTCTCACACACATATATTCTAGTGGGGGAAACTGGATGCCAATCAGAAGGGAGCCTCCCTCTAATTATTTCCCTTCTCTAACCACAGGGGCACTGCAGCCACTAACCCCAAATGCGACCAGCTACCTCAGCACCAATGCTTAAATCTGCCTCCTTCTGTCTGCCTGGCTCCATGCCATACTACTTTCAATGAACACTAATCCGCAATCACAAACTGAATACACTGCCAGCGATTAATCATTGGCTTTATTGAATTATCCCTGATCATTTCCGTATAATAGCCTATTCATTTAACGGTTTAAGTTTTTGCTAATTGGTTTGAGCATGTAAAGCAAAGGATCCTAAGAGAATAGCAGAAGGATTCGCAACATATAACAAGGTTACTGGCCAATTGACTTTTGCAACAGTGGGAGAGAAACAGGTATTTGCATATAATATAAATTTAATGTATTGAACAGCATTTTCTGCAGTATTTTTCTAAGTGTGCTTTTTTTTTAGCACTTTAAAAATAATCTAATTTGCAGCTTATAATAAGATTCTGAGAAAGCAATTGACCAGACCTTGAAAATCAAAGTACCTCCCAGTAGATCAGTAAATGGGAACTAATCCATGGAACGGTTCAGTAACTGCCCTTACCATGAGATTGTGCAGCACAACATCGATAAATGAAGTTGAAAGAAAGAACTTGCATTTCTATCGCGATGCTCAAATTGATTTACAGTGAATGAAGTACCTTTGAAGTGCAGTCGGTTGTAACGGAGCAGCCAATTTGTACACAGCAAGGTCCCACAAACAGCAATGAGATC
The DNA here is from genome assembly GCF_044704955.1 of Pristiophorus japonicus. Lineage (NCBI taxonomy): Eukaryota > Metazoa > Chordata > Chondrichthyes > Pristiophoridae > Pristiophorus > Pristiophorus japonicus. The sequence goes on from NC_091980.1 coordinate 307,046,354, forward strand.
ATTTGTTTTTTACTGATGTTGGTCAAGGGATAAATATTGGCAGCAGGGAGCACTCCACTGCTGTTGTTCTAATAGTGCCATGGGATCTTTTTCACCCACCTGAGAGAGCAGACGGGGCCTCGGTTTAACGTCTCATCCGAAAGAGGACACCCTCGACAGTGCAGTGCTCCCTCAGCACTGCACTGGGAGTGTCAGCCTAGCTTATGTGCTCAAGTCCCTGGAGTGGAACTTGAACCCACAACCTCCTGACTCAGAGGCGAGGGTGCGACCCACTGAGCCACGGTTAATGTTTGGGAACAGTAGAAGTCAGGTGTTACTTGCTCACCGGAAAGTTACTGCTCAAGATAAAAGTTCACGGGGTTGGGGGTAATATATTAGCATGGATAGAAGATTGGCCAACTAACAGAAACAGAGAGTCAGGATAAATGGTTCATTCTCAGGTTGGCAATCAATAACTAGTGGGGTGCCGCAGGGATCAGTGCTGGGACACCAACTATTTACAATCTATATTAACGACTTGGAAGAAGGGACTGAGTGTAACGTAGCCAAGTTTGCTGACGATACAAAGATGGGAGGAAAAGCAATGTGTGAGGAAGACACAAAAAATCTGCAAAAGAACGTAGACAGGCTAAGTGAGTGGGCAAAAATTTGGTAGATGTAGAATAATTTTGGAATGTGTGAGGTCATGCACTTTGGCAGAAAAAAATCAAAGAGCAAGTTATTATTTAACTGGAGAAAGATTGCAAAGTGCTGCAGTACAGCGCGACCTGGGGGTACTTGTGCATGAACTACAAAAGGATAGTATGCAGGTATAGCAAGTGATTAGGAAGGCCAATAGCATCTTGGCCTTTATTGCAAAGGGGATGGAGTATAAAAGCAGGGAAGTCTTGCTACAGTTATATAAGGTATTGGTGAGGCCACACCTGGTGTGCAGTTTTGGTTTCCATATTTGAAAGGATATACATGCTTTGGAGGCAGTTCAGAGAAGGTTCACAAGGTTGATTCCGGAGATGAGGAGGTTGACTTATGAGGAAAGGTTGAGTAGGTTGGGCCTCTACTCATTGGAATTCAAAAGAATGAGAGGTGACCTTATTGAAACGTATAAGATTATGAGGGGGCTGACATTTTGATTGGCTGAAAAGCAACTATAACGACCAATCGAAGCTTAGACTTTGAAAGAAAGTAAGAAAGAATAAAAGACTTGTATTTCTGTAGCCTCTTTCACCACCTCATTTGAAAGTTCTTTACAACCAACGAAGTGCTTTAAAGTGTAGTTACTGTTGAATCATGGAATAGAATCACAGAAGGAGACCACCACACGTTAAAAAAATCCATGCACAGGCATCTTCCACCCTTCAAGATGTAGTTCTGGACCTGGAATATTAGGTCCTTCATTGAAACACCTGTGAATCATCCCTTTTTGGCGTGGAAGCAAGTCATCCTCGCTTTGAGGGACTGCTTATGATGATGCTGATGATGAAGGAGGCCATTCGGCCCGTCGAGCCCATGCCAGCTCTCTACAAGAGCACTTCAGCGAGCAGCACTCCCCACCCTTTCCCCATAGCCCTGAATGTTTTTTTCGTTCAGGTATGTTATGTATGCAACACCTTGTAACCAGCATTCTACCACCACCAAAGGGCTTATCTGTTGAAGTCCCACGGGATCCCAGCATTCCTTGCGAGCACTTGGGAGAATTCCCAGCCCTGATCATCCTGGAGCCACGTCTCTGTAATCCCAATCACATCATATCTGTTAACATCTATTTGCACAGTTAATTCATCCACTTTATTACGGATACTCCTTGCATTAAGACACAAAGCCTTCAGGCTGGTTTTTTTAACACCCTTTGTCCTTTTATAATTATGATGTAGTGTGGCCCTTTTTGTTTTTTGCCTTTGTTTACTCAGCCTTCCACTATTGCTTTTTAACTTTCTACCATCTGTTTCTGACTCCATATTACTTTGCCCTGTCTCATAAGAACAGAAGAACATAAGAATTAGGAACAGGAGTAGGCCATCTAGCCCCTCGAGCCTGCTCCGCCATTCAACAAGATCATGGCTGATCTGGCCGTGGACTCAGCTCCACTTACCCGCCCGCTCCCTGTAACCCTTAATTCCCTTATTGGTTAAAAATCTATCTATCTGTGATTTGAATACATTCAATGAGCTAGCCTCAACTGCTTCCTTGGGCAGAGAATTCCACAGATTCACAACCCTCTGGGAGAAGAAATTCCCTCTCAACTCGGTTTTAAATTGGCTCCCCCGTATTTTGAGGCTGTGCCCCCTAGTTCTAGTCTCCCCGACCAGTGGAAACAACCTCTCTGCCTCGATCTTGTCTATCCCTTTCATTATCTTAAATGTTTCTATAAGATCACCCCTCATCGTTCTGAACTCCGAGTAAAGACCCAGTCTACTCAATCTATCATCATAAGATAACCCCCTCATCTCCTGAATCAGCCTAGTGAATCATCTCTGTACCCCCTCCAAAGCTAGTATAGCCTTCCTTAAGTAAGGTGACCAAAACTGCTGCATAGGTTCCCATCCCCCTGCCATATTAGTTTAAACACTCCCGAACTGCATTAGCAAATGTTAACCCTGGGACATCAGTTCCAGTCCTGCCCAAGTGCAGACCGTCCCTTTTGTACAGGTCCCACTTCCCCCAGAACTGGTTCCAAAGTCCCAGGAATTTGAATCCCTCCCTCTTGCACCACTGCTCAAGCCGCGTATTTATTCTAACTATCCTGCTCCCTCGACTCTGATTAGCACGTGGCACTGGTAGCAATCCAGAGGTTACTACCTTTGAGGTCCTTTTTAATTTAACTCCTAGCTCCCTAAATTCAGCTTGTAGGACCTCTTCCCGCTTCTTACCTATATCGTTAGTACCTACATGTACCACGACAACTGGCTGTTCACCCTCCCTCTCCTGAATGCTCTGCAGCCGCTCCGAGACATCCTTGACCCTTACACCAGGGAGGCAACATACCATCCTGGAGTCTCGGTTGCGACCGCAGAAACTCCTATCTATTCCCCTTGCACTAGAGTCCCCTTTCACTATAGCTCTCCCACTCTTTTTCCCGCGCTTCTGTGCATCAGAGCCACCCACGGCGCCATGAACCTGGCTGCTGGTGCCTTCCCCTGGTAAGTCATCTCCCCCAACAGTATCCAAAATGGTATATCTGTTTTGGAGGGAGATGACCGCAGGGGACTCCTGCACAACCTTCCTGCTCTTGCCTTGTCTCTTGGTCACCCATTCACTATCTGTCCTAACCCTTACCTGCCGTGTGACCAACTCACTAAATGTGCTATCCACAACATTCTCAGCATCGCGCATGCTCCAGAGTGAGTCCATCCGCAGCTCCAGTGCCGTCATGCGGTCTGTCAGGAGCTGCAGCTGGACACACTTCCTGCACACATAGTAGTCAGGGACACTGGAAGCGTCCCTGATTTCCCACATAGCACAGGAGGAGCATGACATGGGTCCGAGCTCTCCTGCCATGACTTAACCCTTAAATTAGTTTACTTACTAAAATTTAATTAAACACCAAACAGCTACTTAGTAGTTCACTGCCAATTAAACCAATCTAAAAGTCAGTCAAAAAGAGAGTTATACTGACCAGTCGAACAGCCAACCACTTACCAGCTTGGCTGTGACATCACCTCTCGATTTCGCACCCCTCTATCAACGGTCAACGGTCTGAAGGCCAGGAAGTGGCGAGCTACGTCGCTGAACAGGACATTAATTCGGTGGATTCCTGGAGCAAATGCTAAGAGACATTTTTGTGCTTGGCATTGGCATTGTCCATGAGGTTATCCTTCGCAAACTATTGACTGTTGAAACACCGAACCTGAGCAAAGCCATAACGATAGCCCAGGCATTTATGTTCACCAGCGATAACACCAAACAAATTTTGCAGCATAAAGATGCATCGGCAAGTACTGTACACAAAGTAACATCGTTTTCAGGCAGGAATGCATATGGCAGAACGTACACGCCTGCAGCTGCACGACCTCAGATGACCCAGAGTCCGCCATCAAGTGTTAAGGTGAGGCAATTAACATCTTGTTGACGCTGCGGAGGTGATCATCGAGCCCAACAATGCCGCTTCAAACACTGCGTGCAAAGGCTGTGGAACCATGGCACACCTCCAGCGAATGTGCAGACGAGCTGCAAATCCTGCAAACCACCACGTGGCAGAGGAAGACCGATCCATGGCGGATCAAACTGAATTAGAGACTCGAACTGAGGAGGCAGAAGTGTACGGGGTACACATCTTCACCACGAAATGACCACCGATCATGTTAAAAGTTGAACTGAATGGAATTCCAGTATCCATGGAATTGGACATGGGTGCGAGTCAGTCTATCATGAGCAAAAAGGCCTTTGAGAGGCTGTGGTGCAACAAGGCACAAAGGCCCAAGCTGAGCTCTATTCATAACAAGCTGAGAAACATAGAAACATAGAAAATAGGTGCAGGAGTAGGCCATTCGGCCCTTCGAGCCTGCACCGCCATTCAATGAGTTCATGGCTGAACATGCAACTTCAGTACCCCATTCTCTCTTTCTCGCCATACACCTTGATTCCCCAAGTAGTAAGGACTACATCTAACTCCTTTTTGAATATATTTAGTGAATTGGCCTCAACAACTTTCTGTGGTAGAGAATTCCATAGGCTCTCCACTCTCTGGGTGAAGAAGTTTCTCCTCATCTCGGTCCTAAATGGCTTACCCCTTATCCTCAGACTGTGACCCCTGGTTCTGGACTTCCCCAACATTGGGAACATTCTTCCTGCATCTAACCTGTCTAAACCCGTCAGAATTTTAAACGTTTCTATGAGATCCCCTCTCATTCTTCTAAACTCCAGTGAATACAAGCCCAGTTGATCCAGTCTTTCTTGATATGTCAGTCCCGCCATCCCGGGAATCAGTTTGGTGAACCTTCGCTGCACTCCCTCAATAGCAAGAATGTCCTTCCTCAAGTTAGGAGACCAAAACTGTACACAATACTCCAGGTGTGGCCTCACCAAGACCCTGTACAACAGTAGTAACACTTCCCTGCCGCTGTACTCAAATCCCCTCGCTATGAAGGCCAACATGCCATTTGCTTTCTTAACCGCCTGTTGTACCTGCATGCCAACCTTCAATGACTGATGTACCATGACACCCAGGTCTCGTTGCACCTCCCCTTTTCCGAATCTGTCACCATTCAGATAATAGTCTGTCTCTCTGTTTTTACCACCAAAGTGGATAACCTCACATTTATCCACATTATACTTCATCTGCCATGCATTTGCCCACTCACCTAACCTATCCAAGGCACTCTGCAGCCTCATAGCATCCTCCTCGCAGCTCACACTGCCACCCAACTTAGTGTCATCCGCAAACTTGGAGATACTACATTTAATCCCCTCGTCTAAATCATTAATGTACAGTGTAAACAGCTGGGCCCCAGCACAGAACCTTGCGGTACCCCACTAGTCACTGCCTGCCATTCTGTAAAGTACCCATTTACTCCTACTCTTTGCTTCCTGTCTGCCAACCAGTTCTCAATCCACGTCAACACACTACCCCCAATCCCATGTGCTTTAACTTTGCACATTAATCTCTTGTGTGGGACCTTGTCGAAAGCCATCTGAAAGTCCAAATACACCACATCAACTGGTTCCCCCTTGTCCACTCTACTGGAAACAGCCTCAAAAAATTCCAGAAGATTTGTCAAGCATGATTTTCCTTTCACAAATCCATGCTGACTTGGACCTATCATGTCACCTCTTTCCAAATGCGCTGCTATGACATCCTTAATAATTGATTCCATCATTTTACGCACAACTGATGTCAGGCTGACCGGTCTATAATTCCCTGTTTTCTCTCTCCCTCCTTTTTTAAAAAGTGGGGTTACATTGGCTACCCTCCACTCCATAGGAACTGATCCAGAGTTTATGGAATGTTGGAAAATGACTGTCAATGCATCTGCTATTTCCAAGGCCACCTCCTTAAGTACTCTGGCATGCAGTCCATCAGGCCCTGGGGATTTATCGGCCTTCAATCCACATATCTATAAAAGCTTTTTCAGTCCGTCTTAATGTTCTCTGCAAGCTTCCTCTCGTACTCTATTTTCCCTGCCCTAATCAAACCCTTTGTCCTCCTCTGCTGAGTTCTAAATTTCTCCCAGTCCCCGGGTTCGCTGCTATTTCTCGCCAATTTGTATGCCACTTCCTTGGCTTTCATTGCGAGAGGGATGGAGTACAAAAGCAGGGAGGTCCTGCTGCAACTGTACAGGGTATTGGTGAGGCCGCACCTGGAGTACTGCGGCAGTTTTGGTCACCTTACTTAAGGAAGGATATACTAGCTTTGGAGGGGGTACAGAGACGATTCACTAGGCTGATTCCGGAGATGAGGGGGTTACCTTATGATGATGGATTGAGTAGACTGGGTCTTTATTCGTTGGAGTTCAGAAGGATGAGGGGTGATCTTATAGAAACATTTAAAATAATGAAAGGGATAGACAAGATAGAGGCAGAGAGGTTGTTTCCACTGGTCGGGGAGACTAGAACTAGGGGGCACAGCCTCAAAATACGGGGGTGCCAATTTAAAACCGAGTTGAGAAGGAATTTCTTCTCCCAGAGGGAAGTGAATCTGTGAAATTCTCTGCCCAAGGAAGCAGTTGAGGCTAGCTCATTGAATGTATTCAAGTCACAGATAGATAGATTTTTAACCATTAAGGGTTACGGGGAGCGGGCGGATAAGTGGAGCTGAGTCCACGGCCAGATCAGCCATGATCTTGTGGAATGGCGGAGCAGGCTCGAGGGGCTAGATGGCCTACTCCTGTTCCTAATTCTTATGTTCTTATGTTCTTATGATGGAGCGGTGCACAAACTACCACTATGGATTGTACCAGGAGATGGCCCCACACTGTTCGGCAGAAGCTGGCTGGGAAAAATCCGCTGGAACTGGGACAACATCTGAGTGCTTTCGTCCATCGACGACGCCTCACGTGCCCAGGTTTTGAGCAAGTTCCCATCATTGTTCGAACCAGGCATCGGAAATTTCTCTGGGGCGAAGGTGCAGATTCACTTGGTTCCCGGTACATGACCCATCCACCACAAGGCACGTGCGGTGCCATACATGATGCGAGAGAAAGTGGTGATTGAGCTGGACAGGGTGCAACGAGAAGGCATCATCGCGCCGGTTGAATTCAACGAGTGGGCCAGTCCGATTGTTCCAATTCTCAAGGGCGATTTGTGGGGACTATAAAGTAACGATTAACCGTTTTTCACTGCAGGACCAGTACCCGCTACCCAAGGCAGACGACCTATTTGCGATGCTGGCAGGAGGGAAGACATTCACCAATTTGGACCTGACCTCAGCCTACATGGCGCAGGAGCTGGCAGAATCTTCGAAAGGCCTCACCTGCATCAACATGCACAACTGTCTGTTCATCTACAATAGATGCCCGTTTAGGATTCGATCGGCCGCGGCTATTTTTCAAAGGAACATGGAGAGTCTGCTAAAGTCGGTTCCATGCATCGTGGTTTTCCAGGACGACATATAGATCACAGGTCGGGACACCATCGAACACTCGCAGAACCTAGAGGAGGTTCTAAGTCGGCTAGATCGTGTGGGACTCAGGTTGAAACGCTCGAAGTTTGTTTTCCTGGCGCCAGAGGTCGAGTTCTTCGGGAGAAAGATCACGGCAGACGGCATCAGACCCACCAACGTCAAGACGGAGGCCATCAAGAACGCGCCGAGACCACAGAACGTGACAGAGCTGCGGTTGTTCCTTGGAGTCCTCAATTATTTTGGTAATTTCCTACCCGGATTAACCTTACTAGAACCTCTTCATGTGTTGCTACGCAAGGGAGATGACTGAATATGAGGGAAATCACAAGAGACTGCTTTTGAGAAAGCCAGAAACCTGTTGTGTTCCAACAAACTGCTTGTTCTGTGTGACCCATGTAAACATTTAGCACTAGCTTGCGATGCATCTTCGTATAGGGTCGGGTGTATGTTACAACAAGCAAACGAATCGGGAACATTGCAACCGGTCGTTTATGTATCCAGGAGTTTGTCCAAGGCCGAAAGGGCCTACAGCATGATTGAAAAAGAAGCTCTGGCATGCGTTTACGGGGTGAAAAAATGCACCAGCATTTGTTTGGGCTTAAGTTCGAGTTAGAAACTGACCATAAGCTGCTCATATTGCTATTCTCTGAGAGTAAAGTTATTAATACCAATGCCTCTGCTCGCATCCAAAGATGGGTGCTCACAGTGTCTGCATATAACTATGTAATTCGCCACAGACCAGGCACAGAGAACTGCGCTGATGCTCTCAGTCGGCTACCATTGCCCACCACCAGGGTGGAAATGGCAGCCTGCAGACTTGCTTTTGGTGATGGATGCATTTGAAAATGAAAAGTCACCCGTTGCAGCTGCCAGATCAGGACCTGGACCAGCCAGGATCCTTTACTGTCCCTTGTAAAAGACTGTGTCCTCCATGGGAGCTGGTCCAGCGTTGCAGCGGAGATGCATGAAGAGATCAAGTCGTTTCAGCGGTGCAAAGACGAAATGTCCATACAGGCAAACTGTCTTTTGTGGGTGGGGTAATTGCATGGTTTTGCCTAAGAAAGGCAGGGAAACGTTCATACGCGACCTACACAGTACCCACCCAGGTATAGTAATGATGAAAGCTATAGCCAGATCCCATGTGTGGTGGCCCGGCATCGACTCAGATTTGGAGTCTTGCGTGCGCCAATGCAACACTTGCTCTCAACTGAGCAATGCACCCAGGGAGGTACCGCTAAGTTTGTGGTCATGGCCCTCCAAACCGTGGTCTAGGATCCATGATGACTTCGCTGGCCCGTTTCTAGGCAAAATGTTTTTGGTTGTTGTGGATGCTTATTCAAAATGGATTGAATGTGTAATAATGTCCGTAAGCACGTCCACTGCCACCATCGAAAGCCTACGAGCCATGTTTGCCACGTACGGTTTGCCTGATGTCCTTGTTAGCGACAATGGGCCGTGCTTCACCAACGCTGAATTCAAGGAATTCATGACCTGTAATGGGATCAAGCACGTCACATCTGCCCTGTTCAAGCCCACATCTAACGGCCAGGCAGAACGGCAGTCCAAACCATCAAGCAAAGCTTGAAACGCGTGTCGGAAGGCTCCCTGTAGACCCGCCTGTCCCGAGTCCTGTTCAGCTACCACACAAGACCCCATTCGCTCACTGGGGTTCCCCCTGCCAAACTGCTCATGAAAAGGGCACTCAAAACAAGGCTCTCTCTAATCCACCCCGATGTCCATGATCATGTCACGAGCAGGCGGCAGCAACAAAGCATGTACCATGATAGCGCAAATTTGTCACGTGATATTGAAGTCAATGACCCTGTATTTGTACTCAACTATGGACATGGTCCCAAATGACCTGCTGGCACGGTCATAGCCAAAGAAGGGAGTAGGGTGTTTGAGGTCAAACTTGTAAATGGACTAACTTGCAGAAAGCATTTGGACCAAACCAAACTGTGATTCACAGACAGCCACGAGCAACCTGAAGAGGACACCACCAACTTCGACCCTCCGATACACACACAACTGGCAACCGACATCAAAGTTGACCACGAAGCTGGGTCAGCTGTGCAGCAGCCCAGCGAAGGCCCAACCAACTCACCTGCACCTGTGTTTGTACCGAGACGATCGACTAGGGAGTAGAGAGCCCCAGATCGTCTCACCCTATAAATAAGTGTACTATTGACTTTGGGGGGGGGGGGAGTGATGTTATTTACGCAACACCTTGTAACCAGCATTCTACCACCACCAGAGGGCGCATCTGTTGGAGTCCCAAGGGATCCCAGCATCCCTTGGGAGCACTGTTTTTAAGCAGGCCTCCCATGCTGTGCCAGCACTCTGGAGTCAGAATAACGATACCAAGGTCACACTTACTCAAGTCTACAGTACTCAGTCACATTGCTTTATTTGAGACATAAAAAGGTACTTATCCAATTCCCTTTTGAAAACCACCACCCTTTCAGGCCGTGCATTCCAGATCCTAACCACTCGCCACGTAAAAAACTTTTTTCTCATGTCGCCTTTGGTTCTTCTGCCAATCACCTTAAATCTGTGTCCTCTGGTTCTCGACCCTTCCGCCAAAGGGAACAGTTGCTCTCTATCTACTCAACCAATCCCATCATGATTTTGAGCACCTCGATCAAATCTCCTCTCAACCTTCTCTCATCCAAGGAGAACAACCCCGGCTTCTCCAGTCTATCCACGTAACTGAGGTCCCTCATCCCGGGAACCATTCTTGTAAATCTTTTCTGCACCCTCTCTAAGGCCTTCACATCCTTCCTAAAGTGTGGTGCCCAGAATTGGACACAATACTCCAGTTGAGGCTGAACCAGAGTTTTATCAAGGTTCATCATAACTCCCTTGCTTTTGGACTCTCTGGGCTGGATTTTCGGTTTTACTGATTTTGGACGGTAATGCTGGCGGGGTGGTCCTGATAGCGCCTGGAAAAAGTTTCCGCCCTCGTCTGCAAGTTTCGCCAAACAATGAGGATCCATGATCGGTGACACAAAATCAGGCATGACACAACGAACTTTGTGCGCCTGAGCCGAAAATCGCGGTGTTAAAAAAGGTTGCTATTTTGCGCATGCACAGTTGTGTTTCAGTTTTCCCGGGCGCGGTCGGTAGTTTAGGGTGCGATGGTTTCCTGCGCGCATGCAAAGATGACGCAGCCCACCGACATAAGAACATAAGAAATAGGAACAGGAGTAGGACATACGGCCCCTCGAGCCTGCTCCGCCATTCAATAAGATCATGGCTGATCTGATCATGGACTCAGCTCCACTTCCCCGCCCGCTCCCCATAACCCCTTATCCCCTTATCGTTTAAGAAACTGTCTATTTCTGTCTTAAATATATTCAATGTCCCAGTTTCCACAACTCTCTGAGGCAGCGAATTCCACAGACTTACAACCCTCAGAGAAGAAATTTCTCCTCATCTCAGTTTTAACTGGGCGGCCCCTTATTCTAAGATCATTCCCTCTAGTTCTAGTCTCCCCCATCAGTGGAAACATCCTCTCTGAATCCACCTTGTCAAGCCTCCTTGTAATCTTATATGTTTCGATAAGATCACCTCTCATTCTTTTGAATTCCAATGAGTCAACCAGTGTCCTCCTCGGAATCAACCAGTGAACCTTCTCTGAACTGCCTCCAAAGCAAGTATATCCTTTCGTAAATATGGAAACCAAAACTGCACGCAGTATTCCAGGTGTAGCCTCACCAGTACCCTGTATAACTGTAGCAAGATTTCCCTGCTTTTATACTCCATTCCCTTTGCAATAAAGGCCAAGATTCCATTGGCCTTCCTGATCACTTGCTGTACCTGCATACCAACCTTTTGTGTTTCATGCACAAGTACCCCCAGGTCCTGCTGTACTGCAGCACTTTGCAATCTTTCTCCATTTTAAATAATAACTTGCTCTTTGATTTTTTTCAGCCAAAGTGCATGACCTCACACTTTCCAACATTATACTCCATCTGCCAAATTTTTCCCACTCACTTAGCCTGTCTATGTCCTTTTGCAGATTTTTTGTGTCCTCCTCTGTCATGACTCAAGAGTCTGGTTACTGTAAGCTCACTCAGGTGCAACCTGATCCACCTTTATTCTAGCCCGAGAGTAGCTGATCTGATGGGAGTGGTCATGACCACATCAGAGACGGAAGGTTCAGAGTCAGTCATGTCAGCAGAGTCCTCTGATGAGTGAACAATGGTTGGTTGGTCACTGACTGCATCTTCCTCACTCGGTTCCAGTTCATCCGTGTGCCGCAGTTTAACCTGGTCAAGGTGTTTCCTGCATGTTTGCCCAGTCTTGAGCACTCTGTTACCCTCCTTGGCTGTAACAGTGCCGGCGATCCACTTTGGACCTTGATCATAGTTCAGTACATAAACCGGATCGTTGACAGAGATGTCACGTGACACGGCAACACGATCATGACACAATTGCTGACTTTGACGTCTGTTTTCAACACGATCATTCAAAGCAGGATGAACAAGAGAAAGCCTGGTCTTGAGATTTCTCTTCATCAGTAGTTCAGCAGGAGGAACCCCAGTAAGTGTATGAGGTCTTGACCTGTAACTGAGCAATATACATGACAACCATCTCTGCAGTGAGCCCTGAGTTACACGTTTCATACTTTGCTTGATCGTTTGAACGGCGCGCTCTGCTTGACCATTAGAAGCAAGCTTGAAAGGAGCTGATCTCATATGTCTGATGCCATTGAGTTTCATGAACTCTTGAAACTCAAGACTTGTGAAGCAAGATCCGTTGTCGCTCACAACAATGTCAGGCAAACCATGTGTAGCAAATATGATACGAAGGCTCTCAATGGTAGCTGTAGATGTGCTGGATGACATAATAACACACTCTATCCACTGAGAATATGCATCTACTACGACAAAAAAAATCTTTCCTAGGAACGGGCCTGCAAAATCAATGTGGATCCTCGACCATGGTTTGGATGGCCATGACCAAAGACTCAGCGGAGATTCCACTGGTACTTTAATTAGCTGCATGCAAGTATTGCACTGATGCACGCATGATTCCAGATCAGAGTCAATTCCAGGCCACCATACATGAGACCTAGCAATGGACTGCATCATGACAATACCAGGATGAGTGCTATGAAGTTCACGTACTAATTTTTCTCGACCTTTCTTTGGCATGATTACACGATTACCCCACAGTAAACAGTCTGGCTGAATGGACAGCTCATCCTTGCGACGGTTGTAAGGTTTGGTCTCCTCACGCATCTCCATAGGTATGGCAGACCAATCACCACTGAGTACACACCGTTTCACAACCGATAAAATAGGGTCATAGCTGGTCCAGATCCTAACTTGTTGAACAGTGACAGGGGTTCCTTCATTCTCAAAAGCATCCATTTCTAACAGTAGATCTGCAGGTTGAGGCGTCTTCATCTCAGTTGTGGGTAAGGGCAGACGACTCAGTGCATCGGCACAATTCTCAGTACCAGGTCTATGACGGATGATGGAATCATAGGCAGACAATATCAGCGCCCACCTTTGAATGCGGGACGATGCATTTGCATTAATACCTTTGTTTTCCGCAAACAATGAAATGAGTGGCTTGTGATCCATTTCTAGTTCAAAACCAAGACCAACAGGTACTGGTGTATTTTTTTTTTTTGCCCCATACACACTGGCCAAAGCTTCTTTCTCTACTGTAAGCTCTTTCCGCTTTAGACAGACTTCTCGAAGCATATGCAACAGTTTGTAGCTTGCCCGATTCATTTGCTTGTTGGAGTACGCAGCCAACCCCATATGATGAAGCATCACAGGCCAATACAAGATGCTTACACAGATCATAATGAACAAGCAACTTGTTTGAACGTAGCAGATTCTTGGCTTTCTCAAAGTCTCTATCTTGAGACGCACCCCAGACCCAGTTGTCGCCTTTTCTTAGTAACACATGCAGTGGCTCTAGTAAAGTGCTCAATCTGGGTAAGAAATGACCAAACTAGTTGAGTAGCCCAAGGAACGAACGCAACTCCGTCACATTCTGAGGCCTGGGTGCATTTTTGATGGCCTCGGTTTTCGAATCAGCGGGCCTGATGCCATCAGCAGCAATCTTCCTCCCGAGGAATTCGACTTCAGGTGCCATGAATACACACTTAGAGCGTTTCAGCCTGAGTCCCACTTTGTCCAGATGCTGTAGGACTTCTTCAAGATTGTTCAGATGTTCAGCAATGTCGCGACCTGTGACCAGAATATCATCTTGAAACACGACAGTTCTAGTAACGGACTTCAGTAAACTCTTCATATTCCTCTGAAATATGGCTGCAGCCGAACAAATCCCAAAAGGACACCTGTTATAGACAAACAATCCTTTATGGGTGTTGATGCAGGTGAGATTCTTCATGTTGTGTATCTGCAAAGCATGCACTCCATGTTCCGCCACCAGGGAGCTCATCCCCTGAAGTCCTAAGGTATCCCAGCACCCCTTGGGAGCACTGTATATAAGCCAGTCCCTAAGGCCTGTTCCTCACTCTGAAGTTTCTTATTAAAGACTGAGGTCACTGTTACTTTAACCTCCCTGTGTGCAGCCTCATCTGTGTTAGGAACACAATAACTGGCGACGAGAATACGAATCCAACGCAAAGATGCAGCAAACTGTGGGCATCCTGGAGAAGTTCTCGGAGGGTGAGGACTGGGAAGCCTATGTCGAACGGCTAGACCAGTACTTTGTAGCCAATGAGCTGCACGGAGAAGGAAGCGCTGCAAAAAGGAGAGTGGTCCTCCTCACAGTCTGCGGGGATCCGACCTACAGCTGCATGAAGAATCTTCGGGCTCCGGTAAAACCCACAGATAAGTCATATGAGGAGAAGTGTACACTGGTTCGGGAGCATCTTAACCCGAGAGAGAGCGTGCTGATGGCGAGGTATAGGTTCTACATGTCCAGCGATCTGAAGGTCAGGAAGTGGCGAGCTACGTTGCTGAGCTAAGGCGACTTGCAGAACAATGTGAGTTTGATGGCTACCTCTAGCAAATGCTCAGAGACTTTTTTGTACTGGGCATTGGCCACAAGACCATCCGACAAAAACTTTTGACTGTAGAGACACCGGCCGTTAGTAAGGCCATTGCGATAGCACAGGCGTTTGTGTCCACCAGTGATAACACCAAACAAATCTCTCAGCACACAAGTGCTAGCAATGTTCATAAATTAACTGGAACTGTGTTTGCGAGCAGAAATGTACAGGTCAGAACCCATGAGTCTGCAACTGCCAGCAGGCCTCAGGTGACCCAGATGACTCAGAGTCCCCAACAAAGGATGAATGCAAGGCAATTCACACCTTGTTGGCGTTGTGGAGGCTTCCATTCAGCCTATTCATGCCACTTCAAAGGGTATGTTTGCAAGAGCTGTGGAACAATGGGGCACCTCCAACGAGCTTGCAAACGAGCTGCAAGTTCTGCAAAACCTGCTAACCACCACATGGCAGAGGAAGATCGGTCCATGGTGGATCAAAGCAATTTCGAGCCTCAGAGAGAGGAGGCTGAAGTACGTGGGGTGCACACATTTTCGATGAAATGTCCACCTATAATGCTAAACGTAAAATTGAATGGCTTGGACACTGGCGCTAGCCAAACCATCATGAGTAAAAAGATGTTTGAGAGACTGTGGTGCAACAAGGCACTCAGACCAGCCCTGAGCCCCATCCACACGAAACTGAGAACGTACACCAAAGAGCTTATCACTGTCCTGGGCAGCGCCATGGGGCAAGGTCACCTACGAGGGAATGGTGCATGAACTGCCACTCTGGATTGTCCCGGGCGATGGCCCCACACTGCTTGGAAGGAGCTGGAACTGGGATGACATCCGAGCGCTATCGCATGTCGATGAGGCCTCATGTACCCAGGTTCTTAACAAATTTCCTTCCCTTTCGAGCCAGGCATTGGAAACTTTTCCAGGGCGAAGGTGCAGACCACTTGGTCCCAGAGGCACAACCCATTCACCACAAGGCGCGAGCGGTACCTCACATGATGAGGGAGAGAGTGGAAATCGAGCTGGACAGGCTGCAACGCGAGGGCATCATCTCCACAGTGGAATTCAGTGAGTGGGCCAGCCCGATTGTTCCAGTACTCAAAAGTAATGGCACGGTCAGGCGATTATAAAGTACCGGTAACTATTAATCGTTTCTCGCTACAGGACCAATACCCGCTACCTAAGGCAGACGACCTATTTGCGATGCTGGCAGGAGGCAAGACGTTCACCAAGCTCGACCTGACTTCGACCTACATGACGCAGGAGCTGGAGGAGTCTTCGAAGGGCCTCACCTGCATCAACATGCACAAGGGACTGTTCATCTACAACAGATGCCCGTTTGGAATTCGGTCGGCTGCAGCGATCTTCCAGAGAAACATGGAGAGCCTACTCAAGTCAGTACCACACCCGGTGGTCTTTCAGGACGACATATTAGTCACGGGTCGGGACACCGCCAAGCACCTACAAAACCTGGAGGAGGTCCTCCAGCGACTGGATCGCATAGGGCTGCGGCTGAAGAGGTCGAAATGCGTCTTCATGGCAACAGAAATTGAGTTTTTGGGGAGAAAGATCGCGGCGGACAGCATTCGGCCCACAGACGCCAAGACATTGGCTATCAGGAACGCGCCCAGGCCACAGAACATCACGGAGTTGCGGTCGTTCCTGGGACTCCTCAACTATTTTGGTAACTTCCTACCGGGGTTAAGCACCCTTTTAGAGTCCCTACATGTGTTATTGCGCAAAGGTGAGAAATGGTTTTGGGGAAAAAAATCAAGTAATTGCTTTTGAGAAAGCCAGAAACATTTTATGCTCCAACAAGCTGCTTGTATTGTATAACCCGTGTAAAAGACTTGTGCTTGCATGTCGTCGTACGGAGTCGGGTGTTTATTACAACAAGCTAACATTGCGGGGAAGTTGCAACCTGTCGTCTATGCTTCCAGGAGCTTGTCTAAGGCCGAGAGGGCCTACAGCATGATTGAGAAAGAGGCATTAGTGTATGTATGTTCGGGGTAAAGAGAATGCATCAGTACCTGTTTGGCCTCAAATTTGAGCTGGAAACCGATCACAAGCCCCTCATATCCCTGTTCGCTGAAAACAAGGGGATAAATACTAATGCCTCAGCCCGCATACAAAGGTGAGCACTCACGCTATCAGCTTATAACTATACCATCCGCCACAGGCCAGGCACCGAGAACTGTGCGGATGCTCTCAGTCGGCTACCATTGCCATGGGGGTGGAAATGGCGCAGCCTGCAAACTTGCTGATGGTGGCGCAGCCCGTAGACTTGTTAATGGCCATGGAAGCGTTTGAAAATGATAAATCACCTGTCGCGGCCTGCCAGATTAGGGCTTGGACCAGCCAAGATCCTCTGCTGTCCCTAGTAAAAAACTGTGTACTGCATGGGAGCTGGGCCAGCATCCCCGTTGAAATGCAAGAGCTAATCAAGCCGTTCCAGCGGCGAAAGGACGAGCTGTCCATTCAGGCAGACTGCCTGTTGTGGGGTAACCGCGTAGTGCTACCAAAAAAGGGCAGGGAGACGTTCATCTCGGATCTCCACAGCACACACCCGGGTATAGTAATGATGAAAGCAATAGCCAGATCCCACGTGTGGTAGCCCGGTATCGATTCTGACTTAGAGTCCTGTGTACGGCAATGCAGCGTATGTGCTCAGTTGAGCAACGCGCCCAGAGAGGCACCACTAAGTTTGTGGTCCTGGCCCTTCAGACCATGGTCGAGGATCCACGTCGACTATGTGGGCCCGTTTCTCGGTAAAATGTTCCTGGTGGTGGTGGATGCTTTTTCAAAATGGATTGAATGTGAAATAATGTCGGGAAGCACCGCCACCGCCACCATTGAAAGCCTGAGGGCCATGTTTGCCACCCACGGCCTGCCTGACATACTGGTCAGTGACAACGGGCCATGTTTCACCAGTGCTGAATTTAAAGAATTCATGACCTGCAATGGGATCAAGCATGTCACCTTGGCCCCATTTAAACAAGCCTCCAATGGGCAGGCAGAGCGGGCAGTACAAACCATCAAACAGAGCCTTAAACGAGTCACAGAAGGCTCACGTGCTGGCCAGTCACGCGGTTTCAGGAGTCCCGGTTGCTTAAATCAAATTGACAAAGGCTAAATCCTCCTGGCCCCTTATCAAACAGGCTTGTTTCGTATCCGGGGAACGGTGATTTGTACGTCTTTGCTGTGCGTGATGTCTGCATGCCTGGCAGGCCATTATACCCCATGTTATTGCTAAGATCAATTGTACCCCGACCAGTATGTGTGAAATTATTCGAATCCATGGGTGGATGTTCACATTTATTCCCCAGTCCCAGACCTTTCTCCACCAACTCTGACTTTGTAAGTCTACATCGGTATCTTCTTCCAGTATTTTAATTTTAGTTTGCAGCTGGTGATAGAGCTTTACGGATTGGCCCACTCTTGAGCCTCAATTCTCGTAATACTTCGGTTAGATGTGGGATAGGGACCTGATCTGGCTCGTCATAATCCTGTAAATGATCATGGAGCTGATCGGTTACCTCAATAACTTCGGACTTCCGGAGCCTAACCTGTGTGATATGCGCTTGCCCGATCGCGACAGGTCATAGTGGTGAAAAGCAAAAGTTTGGCTGTGGTATAGGGCACTGCAGGTCATTATACTGGTATGAACGCTCTGTGGTAGAGACGTAGTATCTTCCCTTCCCTCCGTAGCCTGCCCTCGCGAAGTGCATGTGTGCGGGCACTATTTCTAGTACACACCCGTCGGTTCGGTTAAACCCGCACTCGTCTAGCTCCCCTCTGCCCACCGGGTGAGGGCAATCTGCTAGGGAAATCCCGGTAAGTATGTTGTTTCGGCGAACGGCGGAGGTGGTGGTCAGGTAGTAGCGTATGGAGACATTTTCCCGTATTACTCCGATATTCTCTAGTTGGTATAGGGGGAACAGCCCTGAGTCCGGCGTGGCTATAGGGATCATCAGAACTATCCCTATCCCGGTAGTCCTACCCACCTGGCAATCTGGAATTGCTGGGTATACTTGGGTCAGTCCCTTCAGAGTACAATTATCCAGTGTCCCCCTTTGGTTAGCCAACTGAGCTAAATGTGAACTGTCTATCCAATCGGGTACTTCCCCGCGTTGGATCTGGTCAAGATTGTGGCGGATCTGTCCCACCATCCACAGACCATAAGCGTGACAGAGTTGCCCCTGTCTTTGCTTTCCTGTATCTTCTTTTTCTCTATCAATGAGGTGATTGATGGTTTTGGCGTGAGCTTCCAGGACTGAGATGCCATCCAACTGGATTTCGGCACCCTCCTTTCCTAGGTTGGCTTGGTCTTCCTGGTTTTGCTCCACCCTCTCTAATAACCCCTTCATCACCCCTCTCATTTAACCCTTGTATATCTATCGAGTTTACTACGGAGGTCCCTGTATTGAAAAGGGTAGCAACATCATTAACTATTTCCCTCTTCATCCTGGGGGCTAACCCCTGTCCCCGGAATCGACTGGCACCCATTGCATCGGCAGCCTGCTGCATTACAACTTTACTTAATACATTGTACATTTTCCTTGACTGTTCTGTACAGTATTCCGGCATCTGGATGCCTGAAATATTGATCAGAACAGGCACAATTTCATGTTTAACATTATCATACAACAGTTCCCCTTTGTTGTACATTACAATCCCATTCTCTGGTCCCTTAGTAGTTATGGGACAAGGCAGTTCCTCGGGCAATGTAGTGGTTCTTATAGGGTGTGGTGTTGGAGGGGGTGAGAAACATACATACAATGATATTGCAGCCGCCCCCGCCTCCTCGTAATACCCACACAGCCCCATTCCCTTCTTGCGGATGACCGATTGCTGGGATTGTCCTGGAGGCGCGCAAATTATGCCGAAAGTACATTCATCGGGCCCTTTGACAACCCTCCGTTTAATGCATCTGCTCCTTATACCCGTGGAGCATTGTACGCATACTCTTATTCTTATTAGGATTCTTATTAGGATTCACTTGTAACCATGCATTAAAATAAGTCCTGTCCTTGCTCCAGTCCTTGGCTCTGGGATGCACATTCCGTCCATTAAATTAAACAAGACTCCATAGTTCATGTAGTTGTTTATTTCCAGCGTGCTCTGCTGTCCGTCGGTGTTGCCCAGGGTACGTGCATGTCGCAGGGCTATCCATATTACGAGTAGCGCCGTTCGTATTCCCATTCCGGTAAGTATTACCTGTAATTTTAAACAGACGGCCTGGTCATCACCAGGGGTTAAATTTTTTGCTCTATGAGTGTCCCTGTCACCCTGCAAAATCAGAAGCACAAGGTTATAATCAAACCATTTCGAGCTGAATCTGTAGGGCGTGCGCCCGTGTCTTTACCCACTTAAATATTACCCAAACTCCTATTATGACCAAGGCCAAAGCTATTCCTCCGAACATCGTTGTCTGCTTTACCGTTAGGTTGGGTTTGTGGACTACACCTACCCACCGTGGGGTACATTGGCTCTATTGCCGTAGGTGATGGTGCTATGGCTGCGCACTGCACTATCCGTCTAGTCCCGTTATCTCTTCCAGCTTGTTTATCTTAGCTTTTAACTCTTCAATTTGTTTTATTGAGTATCTATTTCTTTATTGTATCAGGCAAGTATTATTACATAAGCTAGTTCTGTTTTTATTTTTGCTTCCTCTGTTAGGTGAGTCTTTTTTTTCTATTAAGAAATCCAAATTAATAATGTTCAGTATAAAACGGCTGTCAATGGAAAGGGTTAACTCCTTTCCAGGTTTGTAAGAAGACCTGATGTCATTACGTGACTTCACGTAATCATCTGAAAAAAAAGTCTTTGTGCCTTCAAAACTGGCTTCGAAATTAGGAATCCGTTAAACAGCATAAATCATTAGAGTAAACTCCAATGTTTTCTTAACTTCTAATTCAAGTACTTGCCAAAGAATTTTTTTTTTAAATTGTTTTAAAACAAGACCATACATACAATAGCAATTTTGTTTACTGAAATTCAATTCTGTTTTTTTTTATTTCTCTCTTTCTCCTCATTATCTTCAAAACCCTCCTGCTTGTTTAGACTGTTCGGGACATTTTTGATAAACACTGTCCATTTTGGAAATCTTTTCAAACTGCATTGAAACTTTTTCATAATTTAAAATTCGAATCCATGTAGAGTGTTTTTTACCTATCCAATTTTTTTTTCCTTCTAATTAAACCAATATCTTTTTTATAGCAAACATCAACTAGTATTTAGTAAGTTATGTCTTTTTCCATTTAGTCCGTTACATCTTTTTTTTTCTTTCTTCAAATTAGGTTTTGTATTTTACACGGAGGGTTTGTAACTCCATAAAGTTGTTAATTTAAAATCATTTGTTTACTTTCAAAGTGGCGTCTTTATCTTTTTCTTTTTCTCCATAACTGGAATGGAGTCCAGCTTTGAGAGTTTGAGGGCTGTCTTTCGTTATCTCAAAATGCTACAGTTTCAAAGTCGTTACTAAAGCTTGCTGTTTTGAACATTTTCCAAAAGTCCCTTTTACACCTTCGCAGATAGCTCGCCACTCGCCCAGAAGTTTGACCTGATCAGATTTAATTTAATAATTTTTTTTTTGAATCCACCTCAGTATTTTCTGTGCCTTCTCTGAATATCTCAAAATCCCAATTCAAACTTTGTAATTTCAATCTTTATTTAAAACTTTTTTTTTGCTAGAAGCTCTTTTTTTTTAAAGCATTCTTTATCTCATTCCGAGACTAAATTTATGTCTTTCAACCGAATCAATCATTGCATGTTTTCTTTCAGCAAGTAAGTGAGCGTATCAAATAAATCTTTTGCTCAACAAACCTATCCTTTATATATTTGTTTACTTTCCTAGCTCCGTAACTTATCATCCGAATAAATCCACACCTGCGTTTCTAACTTAAATGTCTTAAAACTTCCCACATACAGGACAACACTACAAAGGGTTAAAAAAAGACTTTCACTCTGTTTCTAAAATAAACAGACACTTGCATTCCTCTTCCAACCAGGCTTTCGGAACATGAAAACATAAAAAAATTCATTCTGCAGTCAAAAATCACACAGGCACTTCTCACTCAACGACCAGACATTTACAACAGTCTCTCTTCTTGTTTTGGCCGGCTCTATTTTTGGATCCATGACCTTTCAGGGAATTCGTAGTTTTATCTAAATAATTCCTCACATAACTTTTGTAGTGGACTACCGGTATTGGTTTTTCCGTTCCTTCACCCACCATTCCCTTTGCTTTGCTGATAGTTCCTGAGGATTCCACCCTGCTTTAATCATTTTTTCGATTAGCTTCTTTTGTTTTTCCGCCAGGTGGCGGGTAAGCGACCCTTCTGGTCCCCACTCGAGGTTACTTGTTTTCATGGCCATTCCTGGGTAGGACTAGTACCGTTAGGAATCTACTCTCAGAGGTCCGCTTTCTTTCTAGCGCGACTTGTAGTAAACTGTCTCTTGGCTACTGTCAGGTCACAAGTTCTGCTGTTACACAAACTTATACAATTCTTAAAAACGCGTTTAAGCAATTCCCACAGTGCTCTACGTATCCTTAACGACTACCTACCACCGCTCAGCCCGTTGGTCCGACCCTGTTCACAGGTTTGGATTCCGTTAGCCGCTGTACACCGCTTGGTTCTACCCCAGGGTATTTCAAATTACACTACTGGATCCGGAAGATGTCTCTCGGTATCACGATCCCACGGTCTAAGTGTGTTCCCTACGCCTACTTGGTTCCTGGCCGTCACGTGGGACAAAAGTCCTCTTAATTCAGGCTCAGGCTAGGCGTTTGAGATATTAGACCGTCTCCTCGTGTCGATCAACCAGCTTCCACCTTCCGCACCCTTTATACTTAAAAATCGTTTTTTTTTATACTCACCCGGGTTTTTCCAAGGGCGTCCAATGACTCCGGGAAATCCCGTCGACTACGCCATTGTTAGCGTTAGTGTTTTCTCAGAAGAATCACTCAACACTCAGAGTCGGTTCCAATGCCGTCGCGGCCTTTATTATGCTTAGCGGGGAGGAAATCACAGGACTGAGTCCAGGCTTCTCTCCACAGAACAAAGGGTTACATGCACTTTTATATGTTTCACAACAGTTACAAACAGTTTACTACAGTTACACAGCCCATCACGGCTAGACACAAGCCAATCACAACGATTATAGATTACATATAGGTTCTTTTAACCCAATAGAATTCCCCTTATGTCTCAGGAACCATGTTTTCGGTTCTTGTCAGCTTGGGCTGATTGATAACTTTACGACAGGAGATAGATTCTCTCACTAGTTCTTTCTTCTTGGAGAAATAATTGGTTTATAACCTTGTTTACAGGAGATGGGTTCTCTTATCTCTTTCTTCCTGGGGAATTAATTGGTTTATGGCCTTGAATACGGGAGATGGGTTCTCTCCTCATTATTCTTATCCTGCATCCAAGGCATTCCTATAGTGGGCCTCACAGGGTTATTGCTCGGTCATTGAACATTCAACAGTTCACAGCTTGACTACCTGATTTCCCATCATGCCTGGGCAGCCATTTTATGTGTGGCCACTTTAAACTTATATGTGGTTAGATATATCTAGCAGGTGCCTAATGCCTAGTATTCTGGTATATTCTAAAGATGCCTACCTCCTACAACAATGGCAAACTGCGATATGTTAGATATGTCTCCTGGAAGGATCCGTTGGCTTAGAAATTGAGTGCTACGGTGACCTTGACTGCCACTGAGAGAGCCGTGGTCACCCTGCTCTGAGGCTCGAACCTGGTTGCAGGAAATGGCAGATCTCTGTGACCACGTCCTTGGTGAAGTGGAGCCTTCTAAGATACACTTCCTCAGTGAAATTTAGGGAGAAATACTCCCAGAATACCCTGGGAGTGCAAAGCCTCCTGTTAAGAGCCCTGTTGACCCTTCCCCCTGGCCAAATTTTGCAATCTTTCTCTCTGCCCCCACTGTCTCCAATGTTGGTGCTGGAGGGCGAGGTTGAGAGCCAGTACAGCCACCATTAACGTATGGAAATGTTGCACTAAATCTTACCAAAATGATTCTGAATAATATTTGAGGCAGAAGACACCTGAAAGTGAAAAATGCTGAAATCGCTGAAAACGGCGGTTTGCCTATGTCAAACTGACAAGCCAGCATTCTTTGCCGACGACAAATAAACCGGATGTTAGCGCCTTTAAATGCCGCTCCTCCAGAAGAACATAAGAACAGAAGAATTAGGAACAGGAGTAGGCCATCTAGCCCCTCGAGCCTGCTCCGCCATCCAACAAGATCATGGCTGATCTGGCCGTGGACTCAGCTCCACTTACCCGCCTGCTCCCCGTAACCCTTAATTCCCTTATTGGTTAAAAATCTATCTATCTGTGACTTGAATACATTCAATGAGCTCGCCTCAACTGCTTCCCTGGGCAGAGAATTCCACAGATTTACAACCCTCTGGGAGAAGAAATTCCTTCTCAACTCGGTTTTAAATTGGCTCCCCCGTATTTTGAGGCTGTGCCCCCTAGTTCTAGTCTCCCCGACCTGTGGAAACAACCTCTCTGCCTCGATCTTGTCTATCCCTTTCATTATCCCCTACAGTCTGTTTTTCAACAAAACTGTTTCCGAAGGAGCGTTGGTCAAGGATAGTCTCGGGCCGGGCTATTAGCTTTCCGTTTAAGGTCACAGCTCAGATACTCCTTGAGATTCGACAGTGCTGCATCTGGTTGTAATATGCTTGTAAATTTCAGGCTCCAGCTCAGTAACTTCCTCTCTCTCTTCTATTAAAAGTTAATTCTCTTTTATATTAGAAGATCATTTTGCTTTATGACTAACGTGTGAGATCTGGCGTGGGTTGTACCAGATGCAAAACTTTAACTGCAAGACATCAGGGTCACACGACGCACGGCTAAAACCAGCTGTGGCTGAAATCCATTGTGCATCTGGCAAACCACCTGCAGAAGCCACTTGCAACAAGCAATCTCCAGAGGTCGCACCCTGTGCATCCCCTCGCACCAGTCCAACCAGCAATTCATTTACTCAACTCTGCAGCTGTTAAAGTCACTCTGTAAAGAAGTGGAGGGGCCAACCAGCTACGAGATATATTACTGTACACATAAAAAACAGTAAGTCAAGATTGTATTTTTTGTGCTCCTGACTGTTCCTGCCCGTTGACTTTAAACAAAGACACTACTTAAATGCGGTGTCATGGCAACCGAGGGCAACAAACTGACAGCATTTAGCTCCATACTGGAGCATGTGAACATAAGAACAGAAGAAATAGGTGCAGGAGTAGGCCATACGGCCCCTGGAGCCTGCTCCGCCATTTAATACGATCACAGCTGATCCGATCATGGACTCAGCTCCACTTTCCTGCCCGCTCCCCATAACCCCATATTCCCTTATCGGTTAAGAAGCTGTCTATCTCTGTCTTAAATCTACTCAATGACCCAGCTTCCACAGCTCTCTGAGGCAGCGAACTCCACAGATTTAAAACCCTCTGGTTCAAGAATATCAATGTAGACTGTTACAGGATAAAGTTGCAAAGCAGTGGCATTACTGGGGCAATCAAGGGGGAATGTTCACACATTTACTGATTGTATGGGATAGTGCGGGAAAGTGGAGTTGAGGTTGATGATCAGCCAGGATCTCATTGAATGGCGGAGCAGGCTTGAGGGGCCGAATGGCCGACTCCTGCTCCTAACTCTTATCTTCATGTGGTATGTGCATAAAACATTAAAAAAAAGGAAGGACGGTGGTAGCTTAAGAAATAATCTTTTTTTTATTGAGAAAGCTAACTGAAGACCTATGTCATGTATATACCTGTGAGGATGCTCACAGGTGTGTAGAGCTGTTGCATTGTGAGTGGCTGAGCCAGTCACGTGATGTTTACAAGACTCAATAAAACCCCAGTCAGTTGGGTCTGGGTCACCCACGATGAGGTATGCAGTTGTGAGCCTAGTGGATGAACTGGTAATGTGTGCTGTTATTGTTAAGCTTTTGTTGAAAAACCAACGAGTTCTTAATAGCAATGTGTTGCTATGAATTCTGAAGCAAAGAACCCCTGAAACAAACACATTACAATCTACACAATTCAGACTTACATAAACCAGATAGTGATTCGGTGACACCAAGTTTATCCTTGAAAATGCTGTAGATGGAAGGAAAGACTGAAAGGGGTCTTCCAGGGGTCGATGACGAGAATATTTTTAACGCAGCGAATTGTTGTTATCTGGAACGCGCTGCCTGAACAGGCGGAGGAAGCAGATTCAATAGTAACTTTCAAAAGGGAATTGGATAGATACTTAAAAAAAGGAAAGGAATTTGCGGGCTACGAGGAACGATCTGGGGCGTGGGACTCATTGAGCAGCTTGTTCAGAGATCAGGCACGATGGGCTGAATGGTCTCCTTCTGTGCTGTATGATTCTGGCTTAGATTCCACAGTTTTAAGGTTCTGACAAAGAATAGGTGAGAACAGAAGATGGGGCGATGAGCATTCTGTGGGCTTGGATCATTGGGTAGCACTGTCTCCTCTGAATCAGATGACTCATCAGGGGAGGGCAGCAGCGGCCAAGTTCATGGCACCGTGGCTGGCTCTGTTGAACAGGAGGGGAGGAAAAAGAGTGGGAGAGCGATAGTGATAGGGAATTCAATTGTAAGGGGAATAGATAGGCATTTCTGCGGCCGCAACCGAGACTCCAGGATGGTATGTTGCCTCCCTGGTGCAAGGGTCAAGGATGTCTCGGAGCGGGTGCAGAACATTCTAAAAAAGGAGGGAGAGCAGCCAGTTGTCGTGGTGCACATTGGTACCAGCGACATAGGTAAAAAAAAAAAGGGATGAGGTCCTACGAAACGATTTTAAGGAGCTAGGAGCTAAATTAAAAAGTAGGACCTCAAAAGTAGTAATCTCGGGATTGCTACCAGTGCCACGTGCTAGTCAGAGTAGGAGTCGCATGATAGCGCAGATGAATACATGGCTTGAGCAGTGGTGCAGCAGGGAGGGATTGAAATTCCTGGGGCATTGGAGGCAGTTCTGGGGGAGGTGGGACCAGTACAAAGCGGACGGTCTGCACCTGGGCAGGACCGGAACCAATGTCCTAGGGGGAGTGTTTGCTATTGCTGTTGGGGAGCAGTTAAACTAATATGGCAGGGGGATGGGAATCAATGCAGGGAGACAGAGGGAAACAAAAAGGAGACAAAAGCAAATTGACCCATCCACCTCCACGGAGGTGTGTGGGGGACCTGACCCATCCACCTCCATGGCACGAACCTGGTATTGCAGTACTTCCAGGAACGGTGCAGTGGCTCTAGGCCTTTTGGCTAAGAGCATTGGCGCAGAGTGATCCTTGGCGTGTGCAAGGTGACCTCTGGCGTTTGTGATTTGACAAAGAATTGGAACGATTGGCTACGAATTTAAAAAAAAAAGCAAAAGACAGAAAGGAGATGAGGAAATGTGGAGGGCAGAGAAACCCAAGACAAAAAACAAAAAGGGCCATTGTACAGCAAAATTCTAAAAGGAAAAAGGATGTTAAAAAAACAAGCCTGAAGGCTTTGTGTCTTAATGCAAGGAGTATCCGTAATAAGGTGGATGAATTAACTGTGCAAATAGATGTTAACAAATATGATGTGATTGGGATTACGGAGACGTGGCTCAAGGATGATCAGGGCTGGAAACTCAACATCCAGGGGTATTCAACATTCAGGAAGGATAGAATAAAAGGAAAAGGAGGTGGGGTAGCATTGCTGGTTAAAGAAGAGATTAATGCAATAGTTAGAATGGACATTAGCTTGGATGATGTGGAATCTATATGGGTAGAACTGCATAACACCAAAGGGCAAAAAACATTAGTGGGAGTTGTGTACAGACCTCCAAACAGTAGTAGTAATGTTGGGGAGGGCATCAAACAGGAAATTAGGGGTGCATGCAATAAGGGTGCAGCAGTTATAATGGGTGACTTTAATATGCACATAGATTGGGCTAACCAAACTGGAAGCAATATGGTGGAGGAGGATTTCCTGGAGTGCATAAGGGATGGTTTTCTAGACCAATATGTCGAGGAACCAACTAGGGAGGAGGCCATCTTAGACTGGGTGTTGTGTAATGAGAGAGGATTAATTAGCAATACCATTGTGCGAGGCCCCTTGGAGAAGAGTGACCATAATATGGTGGAATTCTGCATTAGGATGGAGAATGAAACAGTTAATTCAGAGACCATGGTCCAGAACTTAAAGAAGGGTAACTTTGAAGGTATGAGGCGTGAATTGGCTAGGATTGATTGGCGAATGATACTTAAGGGGTTGACTGTGGATGGGCAATGGCAGACATTTAGAGACCGCATGGATGAACTACAACAATTGTACATTCCTGTCTGTCGTAAAAATAAAAAAGGGAAGGTGGATCAACCGTGGCTATCAAGGGAAATCAGGGATAGTATTAAAACCAAGGAAGTGGCATACAAATTGGCTACAAATAGCAGTGAACCCGGAGACTGGGAGAAATTTAGAACTCAGCAGAGGAGGACAAAGGGTTTGATTAGGGCAGGGAAAATGGAGTATGAGAAGAAGCTTGCAGGGAACATTAAGACGGATTGCAAAAGTTTCTATAGATATGTAAAGAGAAAAAGGTTAGTAAAGACAAACGTAGGTCCCCTGCAGTCAGAATCAGGGGAAGTCATAACGGGGAACAAAGAAATGACAGACCAATTGAACAAGTACTTTGGTTCGGTATTCACTAAGGGGGACACTAACAACCTTCCGGATATAAGAGGGGTCAGAGGGTCTAGTAAGGAGGAGGAACTGAGGGAAATCCTTATTAGTCGGGAAATTGTGTTGGGGAAATTAATGGGATTGAAGGCCGATAAATCCCCAGGGCCTGATAGACTGCATCCCAGAGTATTTAAGGAGGTGGCCTTGGAAATAGCGGATGCATTGACAGTCATTTTCCAACATTCCATTGACTCTGGATCAGTTCCTATCGAGTGGAGGGTAGCCAATGTAACCCCACTTTTAAAAAAAGGAGGGAGAGAGGAAACAGGGAATTATAAACCGGTCAGCCTGACCTCAGTAGTGGGTAAGATGATGGAATCAATTATTACGGATGTCATAGCAGCGCATTTGGAAAGAGGTGACATGATAGGTCCAAGTCAGCATGGATTTGTGAAAGGGAAATCATGCTTGACAAATCTTCTGGAATTTTTTGAGGATGTTTCCAGTAGAGTGGACAAGGGAGAACCAGTTGATGTGGTATATTTGGACTTTCAGAAGGCTTTCGACAAGGTCCCACACAAGAGATTAATGTGCAAAGTTAAAGCACATGGGATTGGGGGTAGTGTGCTGACATGGATTGAGAACTGGTTGTCAGACAGGAGCAAAGAGTAGGAGTAAATGGGTACTTTTCAGAATGGCAGGCAGTGACTAGTGGGGTACCGCAAGGTTCTGTGCTGGGGCCCCAGCTGTTTACATTGTACATTAATGATTTGGACGAGGGGATTAAATGTAGTATCTCCAAATTTGCGGATGACACTAAGTTAGGTGGCAGTGTGAGCTGCGAGGAGGATGCTATGAGGCTGCAGAGCGACTTGGATAGCTTAGGTGAGTGGGCAAATGCATGGCAGATGAAGTATAATGTGGATAAATGTGAGGTTATCCACTTTGGTGGTAAAAACAGAGAGACAGACTATTATCTGAATGGTGACAGATTCGGAAAAGGGGAGTTGCAACGAGACCTGGGTGTCATGGTACATCAGTCATTGAAGGTTGGCATGCAGGTACAGCAGGCGTTTAAGAAAACAAATGGCATGTTGGCCTTCATAGCGAGGGGATTTGAGTACAGGGGCAGGGAGGTGTTGCTACAGTTGTACAGGGCATTGGTGAGGCCACACCTGGAGTATTGTGTACAGTTTTGGTCTCCTAACCTGAGGAAGGACATTCTTGCTATTGAGGCAGTGCAGCGAAGGTTCACCAAACTGATTCCAGAGATGGCGGGGCTGACCTATCAAGAAAGACTGGATCAACTGGGCTTGTATTCACTGGAGTTCAGAAGAATGAGAGGGGACCTCATAGAAACGTTTAAAATTCTGATGGGTTTGGACAGGTTAGATGCAGGAAGAATGTTCCCAATGTTGGGGAAGTCCAGAACCAGGGGTCACAGTCTAAGGATAAAGGGTAAGCCATTTAAGATTGAGATGAGGAGAAACTTCTTCACCCAGAGAGTGGTGAACCTGTGGAATTCTCTACCACAGAAAGTTGTTGAGGCCAATTCACTAAATATATTCAAAAAAGAGTTAGATGTAGTCCTTACTACTAAGGGGATCAAGGGGTATGGTGAGAAAGCAGGAATGGGGTCCTGAAGTTGCATGTTCAGCCATGAACTCATTGAATGGCGGTGCAGGCTAGAAGGGCCGAATGGCCTACTCCTGCACCTATTTTCTATGTTTCTATGTTTCTATGCCTGAGGTGCTGTCATCCAGCTGCAATAATAGTGATGTGCCGCCTATCCTCTTTAGAGAGCTGCCAAAGATTCCATGCAATTCTAGTATCTTGAACAACATAATGTGGCTCAGTGGGCAGTGTTATGTATGTATGTAAACCTCACCAACATGTAAGACTTGCCACCAGGGGGCAAGTGGAAGACTGTGGGAGATCTAAGGGTCACCTGTGCACCCTGGGGCAAACAGGTATAAAAGGTGATTCACCATGCTGCTTCCCCACTCTGGAGTCTGAATAAAGAGACCAAGGTCACAAGAGTTTGAGCTTGCGACACAGTCCTGTGAAGTTATTCTGAACATAACAGATAGCACTCTCGCCTGAGTCAAACAGTTGTGGATACAAGTCCCATTCCAAAGACTTGAGCACAACATTCTAGGCTGACACTCCCAGTGCAGTACTGAGGGAGTGCTGCACTGTCAGAGGTACCGTCTTTCGGATGAGATGTTAAATCGAGGCACCATATGCTCTCTCATAAAAGTTCCCATGGCACTATTTCGGAGAAGAGCAGGGGAGTTCTCCACGGTGTCCTAGTTAATATTTATCCCTCAAATCATCATCATAAAAATAAGAGAGCACCTGGCCATTATCACATTGCTGTTTATAGGAGCTTGCAATGCACAAATTGTCTGCCGTGTTTCCTATATCGCAACAGCAATTACACTTCAAAAGTATTTCATTGGCTGTAAAGTGCTTTGGGAAGACCTGAAGTCGTGCAAGGCGCTATAGAAATGTAAGTCTTTTTTTTAATGAAAACTGATCATTCATCTAATTTGATATTTCTTTGGGATCTTGTGGTGTACACATTGGCTATAATTTGCCTATGTAACCACAATGATAATGCTTTAAGAAGTAATCTATTGCTTGCAAAATGCATCAAAGATACGCTAGGTCATTACATAAACATGAGTTCTTTACTTCCATTTTGGGGCGCTAAAATCAAATTTTTCCAGTGCCCCCTATAAAAGGGAAGGGGGACACTAAAAGCACCGGCAATTAAAACAAATTAACTTTAAAACGTAAAATCAAATTAAAATTTGGTTGCCGGGCGTGATGATGCACTCCAGTCCCTCCGGTGCCCACCTCTCGCGGAAGGCCGCGAGCGTACCGGTGGACACCGCGTGCTCCATCTCCAAGGACACCCTGGACCGGATGTAAGAGCGGAAGAGAGGCAGGCAGTCAGGTTGAACGACCCCCTCGACCGCCCGCTGCCTGGACCGGCTGATGGCACCCTTGGCCGTGCCCAGGAGCAGTCCTACGAGGAGGCCTTCGGACCTACCCGCTCCCCTCCGCACAGGGTGCCCAAAGATCAGGAGAGTGGGACTGAAGTGCAGCCAGAATTTCAGGAGCAGCCCCTTCAAATAGTGGAACCTTTACTTCCATTTTAGGACGTGTTAGTTTGCACCTGAAGCTCTGATTGTGTCCACTTGATCACAAGACCTGATTGCTAATTGGTCCCATTGGAGGTTAAGACACACCCAGTAGTTTCTCTGGAATGTGTCATTGGAACCTCCCTGCCTACATAATCAGTAACTTTACAAAGTGTAATTCGAGCCATTCTAACTGCTGACTCCAGACAGAACAGAGCTCACTTGGAACAGGCAGGGCTCACTCTCACGGGTTAAGACCTTCTCCCACCCCCACAAACATGTTTCTGCCCCAACTCCCTCACCACCCAAGTGCCTGACCTTCCCCCCCCACCGCCCCCGCCCCCCCCCCCCCCCCCCGGGTTCATGACCTTCTACCCCTGTCCAAGTTCCTCCCTTATGGTTTATAACCTTCTCCACCCCAACATATCCCTGACTTTACCACCACATCCCCACCCCACCATAGATGGGGCATTATGTGTGGGTCATGGATTGCTAACAGATTTATTGGGTATGAAGTGAACAAAGACAGTGTTGTGACTTCCGGATTTCGTCCAGTCCAATGATGTCACTTGCCACACATACACCAAGTTTTCTGAGAAATCAACCAGGCCATGGGGGAGGAGAGGGAAAACGTGGTGTGGGTGTAAATCATAGAATCATAGAAATTTACAGCATGGAAGGAGGCCATTTGGCCCATCGTGTCTGCACTGGCCAACAAAGAGCTATCCAGCCTAATCCCACTTTCTAGCTCTTGGTCCTGTAGCTTATGGCACTTTAAGTGCATATCCAAGTATCTGTTAAATGTGGTGAGGGTTTCTGCCTCTACCACCCTTTCAGGCAGTGAGTTCCAGACCCCCACCACCCTCTGGGTGAAGAAATTTCCCCTCATATCTCCTCTAAACCTCCTATCAATTACTTTAAATCTATGCTCCCTGGTTGTTAATGCCTCTGCAAGGGGAAATAGGTCCTTCCTATCTCTAATTGTATACACCTCAATAAGGTCTCCCCTCAGCCTCCTCTGTTCCAAAGAAAACAAACCCCAGCCTATCCAATCTTTCTTCATAGCTAACATACTACAGTCCAGGCAACATCCTCGTAAATCTCCTCTGTACCCTTTCTAGTGCAATCGCATACTTCCCGTAATGTGGTGACCAGAACTGCATACAGTACTCTCGCTGTGGCCTAACCAGTGTTTTATACAGTTCAAGCATAACATCCCTATTCTTAATTAGCCTTGGCTAATAAAGACAAGTATTTTGTATGACTTCTTAACTACCTTATCTACTTGGCCCGCGAGTTTCAGGGACATACAAGCCAAGCTCCCTTTGTTCCTCTACACTTCTCAGTGTCCTACCATTTAATGTGTATTCCCTTGCTTTGTTAGCCCTCCCCAAATGCATTACCTCACACTTCTCCGGATTGAACTCCATTTGCCACTGTTCTGCCCACCTGACCAGTTCATTGATACCTTCCTGCAGTCTACAGCTTTCTTCTTCATTATCAACCACACAGCCTATTTTAGTATTATCTGCAAACTTCTTAATCATACCGTATACCACAAAAAGCAAGGGACCTAGTACTGAGCCCTGCGGAACCCCACTGGGAACAGCCTTCCAGTCACAAAAACACCCATCAACCATTACCCTTTGCTTCCTGTCTCTGAGCCAATTTTGGATCTAACTTGCTGCTTTGCCCTGGATCCCATGGGCTTTTACTTTTGTGAACAGTCTGCCTTGTGGGACCGATATAAATGCACGTTGTTATTGACCCCTGGTCGGTGCTAAGTTAGCTAGGACTGCACTCAGGGTGTTACAATTAGCCTCAGATTGAATGGTAAAATTGCACACAGCTCCTACTCTCTTGATCACTATCCAAAGCCACCATCGAAATGTGCAAGTGGGTAGATGTGGGGCAAGACAGGAGAAGTGGAACAGGGTTGGCTGTGATATGCTCCCATGACAAAATAGCCAAACAGCATTCACTGTCACAGCTCTCACACACTAACAGTTCGGGCAAAAGACCGTTGGTCATTCAGCCTACCCTTAAACCATACATCAGTCAGCTGTGGCTCAGTGGGTAGCACACTTACCTCTGAGTCAGAAGGTTGTGGGTTCAAGTCCCACTCTAGGAACTTGAGCACAAAAATCCAGGCTAACAGTCCAATGCAATACTGAGGGAGCG
Organism: Pristiophorus japonicus; assembly: GCF_044704955.1. Lineage (NCBI taxonomy): Eukaryota > Metazoa > Chordata > Chondrichthyes > Pristiophoridae > Pristiophorus > Pristiophorus japonicus. The sequence continues at coordinate 307,079,918 of NC_091980.1, forward strand.
CTGCACTGTCGGAGGGGCCGTCTTTCAGATGAGACATTAAACCGAGGCTCTGTCTGCCCTCTCCGGTGGATCACATGGTACTATTTTGAAGAGGATTATCTCCAATGTCTTGGCCAATATTTATCCCTCAATCAACATAACAAAAACAGATTATCTCGTCATTATCACATTGCTGTTTGTGGGAGCTTGCTGTGAGCAAATTAGCTGCCGCGTTTCTCACATTACAAGTGACTACACTCCAAAAGTATTTCATTGGCTGTAAAGCACTTTGAGGCGCCTGGTGGTCGTGAAAGGCGCTATAGAAATGCAAGTCTTTCTTTTTCCCCCGCATCCTCCTCTCTGAAGGCCCACGGTAAACAATTCTTCCCCAAGTTGCACTTTAGGTTTTTTTGGGAGAAAGCGATCTGTAAAATCAAGTCTGGGGTTACCGCATTTGTAAGAATTGAAGTTATTCATGTTCTACTGTCTACTATCCCAGTCTCTTGAGTTCTGCTAATTTAAAAAAAATGGCAGGTAGCAGAGACCATCTGTGATGCATTTCACTCAAAGGGTTGTGAATCTTTGGAACTCCCTACCCCGAAGGGCTGTGGATGCAGAATCTTTGAGTAGATTCAAGGTTGAGACAGATAGATTTTTGGACTGTAGGATAATCGAGGGATATGGGGATAGGAAGGGAAAGTGGAGTTGAGCTCAAAGATTAGCCATGATCTTACTGAATGGTGGAGCAGGCTTGAGGGGCCGTATGACCTGCTCCTGATCCTAATTCTTATGTTCTTAATTGTTGCAATTGCTTCCTAGTTTTTCTGTTTTATGGTCTCACGCTTACATAAGACTACAAAGGATATGTGACACAGAAACAAACCATTTGGTCCAACCAGTCCACGCTGGCGTTTATGTTCCACTCGAGCCTCCTCCCGTCTTACCTCATCTAAATCTATCAGCATAACCCTCTATTCCCTTCTCCCTCATATGCTTGTCTAACTCCCCTTAATGCATCAATACTATTCGCTTCAACCACTCCCTGTGGTAGTGAGTTCCACATTCTCACCACTCTCTGGGTAAAGAAGTTTCTTTTGAATTCGCTTTGGATTTCTTGGTGATCTTATATTGATGGCCTCTAGTTATGCTCTTCCCCACAGATGGAAACATTCTCTCTGTATTCACTCTGCACTCTCTCCAGTGTCTCGATAGCCTTTTTACAATATGGTGATCAGAACGGTACGCAGTACTCTGAAGTGTGGGCTAACCAAGGTTCGATTCAGGTTTAGCATAATTTCCCTACTTTTCAATTCTATACCGTGAGAAATAAACCCTAGTGCTTGGGTTGCTTTTTTTATGGCCTTGCAACCTTTAGTGATTTGTGTAATGTGTACCCCGAGATCCCTTTGTTCCTCTACCCCACCTCGACTCACACCCTCCAAGTAATAAGTGACCTCCCTGTTCTTTCTACCAAAATGTAATTACTCACTTCCCTGTAGAGTAATTTGTAGACATTGTCTGCCTCGGAGCTTATTTCGTTTTAGTTATTTAACCTCATAGAACTCCTTTGGACCTATTAATTCTACATCTTTCCTGTAATATGGAGATTAAAACTGAACACAGTGCTCCTGCTGGAGTCTCACTAAGGCCAGATACAATTTAATTACCTCCTTTGACTAATAAACCACTAGCAATACATCCTAAAATGTTCTTTCTTGACCATTTGCATTCACGAACTAGTTTTAACGACCTACCAGCGATACCTCTCGATCGTTCCTGCTCTGTTAGTGCAAGTACATGCTCTCTGCTTCTGCCACTCACGACTTTGCACATGAGTGTTTAATGCCATCAGTCACTGCTCTCCCCAGTGACCTATTGCACATGGATATCATTAGTATCATCTGCAAGTTGAAAATGTCTTGAATAGCCACTGTGCTGCGGTAGAGGGATTGTTCAGTTCACTCAGCCCACGCTTCATATACTAAGGACAACTAGCCACTGATAAAACACCAATGGTGAGTATTGTTTTGGTGATGTTGGTTTCATTATTTAGCCCTGATGATAGGCACACGGTGAATCATAGAAATTTACAGTACAGAAGGAGGCCACTCTGGCCCATCGTATCAGCGGCAGCCGACAAAGAGCTATCCAGCCTAATCCCACTTTCCAGCTCTTGGTCCGTAGCCTTGTAGGTTACAAACAGAGAGTCCGAGAGTTCGGGAGAGAGTCTGAGAGCTGCCAGAAAATTGTGGGTTCGTTGCCACAAGACTGAGGGAGAGTTGCACAGCCGTCGAGCAGCAGGAGGCCCGGAGGTCGGGAAGTAGCAGGAGGCCCGGAGTTCAGCCCAGAGGTCGGTGAGCAGCAGGAGGCCCAGAGGTCGGGAAGCAGCGGGAGGATAAAGCCCGTCTGATTGATAAGTATCTCTTTCTCTTTTGTAACAGATAAGTCTAATTAGAGGGATGGCCGGGCAGCTCAGTCCTGTGGAGTGCGTGTCCTGTGGTTCGTGGGAAGTCCTGGACGCTTCGCGCAGCAGGTGGTGTCTCCAGCTTCAACTACTCGAGCTCTACCGTTCCGAGCTTGAGCGGCAGCTGAAGTCAATAGGGTGCATCCGCGAGGCTGAGAGCTACGTGGATAGCACGTTTCAGGTGGTGGTCACCGCATAAAAGCATGCAGAGGAGAAGGGGGTGACCACCAGAAGGATGAAGAATGCTAGGTAGGTAGTGCAGGAGATTCCCCGTCCATCTCGCTTTCGAACTCATATTCTCTTCTGAGCACTGGTGAATGCGATGGTGCCTTTGGGGAGTGCAGCCAGAGACAAATTCCAAGGCACCACGGGTGGCTCAGCTGCACAGGGGGAGGGAACAAAGAATAAAAGAGCTGTAGTGGTGGGGGATTCAATAGTTTGGGGAATAGAGAGGAGTTTCTGCGGCCGTAGATGTGACTCCAGGATGGTACGGTGCTTCTCTGGTGCCAGGGTCAAGGATGTCACAGAGCAGACGCAGGGCATTCTGGGGGAGAGGGCGAACAGCTTGAGGTCGTGGTCCATATCGGGTCGAAAGAGGGACGAGGTCCTGCAGGCAGAATTTAGGGAGCTAGGAGAAAATTAAAGGGTAGGACCTCAAAGGTAGTAATCTACAGTTTACTCGCGGTGCCACGTGCAAATGGGTAACAAGAATAGAAGGATACAGAAGATGAACACGTGGCTGGAGAGTTGGTGCAGGAGCGAGGGCTTTAAATTCCTGAGGCTTGGGACCACTTCTGGGGGAAATGGGACCTGTACAAACCGGCTGGGTTGCACCTCAACAGCGCCGGGACCAGTATACTCGCGGGGAGTTTTGCTAATGCTGTTGGGGAGAGTTTAAACTAGCTTAGCAAGGGGATGGGAACCTGACAACAAATTCAATAGGGAAGGAAGTAAAGCTGAAATTGGAAAGCAAGAATGTAGAAAGTGAATCTTAAGACAGAGGCAACAAGGGTTTGTAACATAGAAACATAGAAAATAGGTGCAGGAGTAGGCCATCCGGCCCTTCGAGCCTGCACCACCATTCAATAAGATCATGGCTGATCATTCCCTCAGTACCCCTTTCCTGCTTTCACTCCATACCCCTTGATCCCTTTAGCCGTAAGGGTCATATCTAACTCCCTCTTGAATATATCCAATGAACTGGCATCAACAACTCTCTGCGGCAGGGAATTTCATAGGTTAATAACTCTGAGTGAAGAAATTTCTCCTCATCTCAGTTCTAAATGGCCTACCCTTTATCCTAAGACTATGTCCCTGTTTGGGACTTCCCCAACATCGGGAACATTCTTTCCGCATCTAACCTGTCCAGTCCCGTCAGAATCTTATATGTTTCTATGAGATCCTCACTCATTTTTCTAAACTCCAGTGAACAAAGGCCCAGTTGATCCAGTCTCTCCTCATATGACAGTCCAGCCATCCCTGGAATCAGTCTGGTGAACCTTCGTTGCATTCCCTCAATAGCAAGAACGTCCTTCCTCAGATTAGGAGACCAAAACTGAACACAATATTCCAGGTGAGGCCTCACTAAGGCCCTGTACAACTGCAGTAAGACCTCCCTGCTTCTGTATTCAAATCCTCTAGCTATGAAGGCCAACACACTATTTGCCTTCTTCACCGCCTGCTGTACCTGCATGCCCACTTTCAGTGACTGATGAACCACGACACCCAGGTCTCGTTGCACCTCCCCTTTTCCTAATCTGCCACCATTCAGATAATATTCTGCCTTCTTGTTTTTGCCCCCAAAGTGGATAACCTCACATTTATCCACATTATACTGCTTCTGCCATGTATTTGCCCACTCACCTAACCTGTCCAAGTCACTCTGCAGCCTCTTAGCTTCCTCCTCACAGCTCACACCCCCACCCAGTTTAGTGTCATCTGCAAACTTGGAGATATTACACACAATTCCATCATGTAAATCATTAATATATATTGTAAAGAGCTGGGGTCCCAGCACTGAGCCCTGTGGCACTCCACTAGTCACTGCCTGCCATTCTGAAAAGGAACCGTTTATCCCGACTCTCTGCTTCCTATCTGCCAACCAGTTCTCTATCCACGTCAGTACGCTACCCCCAATACCATAAGCTTTGATTTTGCACACCAATCTCTTGTGTGGGATCTTGTCAAAAGCCCTTGAAAGTCCAAATACACCACATCCACTGGTTCTCCCTTATCCACTCTACTAGTTACATCCTCAAAAAATTCCAGAAGATTTGTTAAGCACGATTTCCCTTTCATAAATCCATGCTGACTTGGACCGATCCTATCAGTGCTTTCCAAATGCGCTGCTATTTCATCCTTAATGATTGATTCCAACATTTTCTCCACTACTGATGTCAGGCTAACCGATCTATAATTACCCGTTTTCTCTCTCCCTCCTTTTTTAAAAAGTGGTGTTACATTAGCTACTCTCCAGCCCATAGGAACTGATCCTGAGTCGATAGACTGCTGGAAAATGATCACCAATGCATCCACTATTTCTAGGGCCACTTCCTTAAGTACTCTGGGATGTAGACTATCAGCCCTGGGGATTTATCGGCCTTCAATCCTGTCAATTTCCCTAACACAATTTCCCGCCTAATAAGGATATCCTTCTGTTCATCCGGAAGGTTATTTGTGTCTTCCTTTGTGAGACAGAACCGAAGTACTTGTTTAATTGGTCTGCCATTTCTTTGTTCCCCATTATAAATTCACCCAAATCCGACTGCAAGGGACCTACGTTTGTCTTCACTAATCTTTTTCTCTTCACATATCTATAGAAGCTTTTGCAGTCAGTTTTTACATTTCCGGCAAGCTTCCTCTCGTACTCTTATTTCCCCCCTCTAAATTAAACCCTTTGTCCTCTTCTGCTGAATTCTAAATTTCTCCCAGTCCTCTGGTTTGTTGCTTTTTCTGGCTAATTTGTATGCCTCTTCCTTGGATTTAACATTATCCTTAATTTCCCTTGTTAGCCACAGTTGATCCAACTTCCCCGTTTTATTTTTACTCCAGACAAGGATGTACAATTGTTGAAGTTCATTTGATCTTTAAAGGTTTGCCATTGCCTATCCCCCATCAACCCTGTAAGTACTAATCAAGGTCATCCTGTGCTAAATGGTATATACTTCAATGCAAAAAGTATAGCGAATAAGACGGATGAGCTAAGAGTACAGATAGACACTTGGGAGTATGACATTATAGCCATTAGAGAGACATAGCTGAAAGAGGGGCAGGTTTGGCAGCTCAATATTCCTGGTTACAGGATTTTTAGACAAGACAGAGAGGGGGGCGTAAAAGACTGCAGGGGGTGGGGGGAGGTAGCGGTATTGATTAAAGAAACTATTACAGCTGTGAGGAGGGATGATATCTTAGAGGGATCATCATATGAGGCCATATGGGTCGAACTGGAAAATAAAAAAGGGGCGATCACAGTGCTGGGCATGTATTATAGACTCCCAAACAGTGGGAGGGAGAAAGAGGAGCAAATATGTAGGCAAATTGCTGTGAAGTCCAAAAACCATAGGGTAGTAATAGTAGGGGATTTCAACTATCCTAATATGGATTGGGACAAATATAGTGTGAAGGGTATAGAGGGTGCGGAATACCTAAAATGGATTTCAGAGAACTTTTTTAGTCAGTATGTAACAAATCCAATATGGGAGGGGTCGGTTCTGGATTTAGTTTTGGGGAATGAAGCTGGGCAGGTGGAAGAGGTATCAGTGGGAGAGCACTTGGGTACCAGTGACCATAATTCAGTCAGATTCAAGTTAGTTATGGATAAGGACAAGGATAGACCAAGAATAAAAGTCCCAAATTGGGGAAAAGCTAATTTTGCTAAGTTAAGGAGTGATTTGGTCACAGTGGGCTGGAAACAGCTACTTGAAGGTAAATCAGTGTCGGAACAGTGGGAGGCATTCAAGGAGGAGATCCGGAGGGCTCAGGCCAATCATGTGCCCTTCAAAGAAAAAGGGTGGTAATAACAATTCTAGAGCCCCCCGGATGTCTAGGGACTTACAGGGGAGGATAAAGAAAAAAAAGGGAAGCTTATGTCATATACTGGCAGCTAAATATTGTAGAATCTTTGGAGGAATATAGAAAGTTCAGAGATGAAATTATAAAGGATATTAGGAATGTTAAGAGCATGAAAAATTCTTGGCCAGTAAAATTAAGGAAAACCCAAAGATGTTCCATAAATATATTAAGTGCAAAAGGATAATTAAAGCAAGTGTAGAACCTATTAGAGACCGTGAGGGTAATCTGTGCTTGGAGGCGGAAGATGTGGGTATGCTTCTTAATCTGTTTTTACAAAGGGATAATGCAGATACTGCTATCGAGGAGGAGTGTGAAATTCTGGATGAAATAAACATAGTGAGAGAGGAGGTATTAAGGAGTTTGGCAGTCCCAAGGCCCGGATGAAATGCATCCCAGGCTGTTGAGTGAAGCAAAAGAGGAAATAGCAGAGGCCTTGACCGTCATTTTCCAGTCCTCTTTGGATTCAGGCATGGTGCCGGAGGACTGCTAATGTGGTACCCTTGTTTAAGGGAGAAAGATATAAGCCGAGTAATTACAGGTCTGTCAGCCTAACCTCAGTGGTGGGAAAATTATTGGAAAATATCCTAAAGGACAGGATAAAACTACATTTAGAAAGGCAAGGATTAATTAGGGACAGTCAGCATAGATTTTTGTTATGGGAAGATCGTGTTTGACTAACCTGATTGAATTTTGAGAGGTAACCAGGAGAGTCGATGGGAGTAGTGCGTACAATGTAGTGTATATGGAATTTAGCAAAGCTTTTGCCAAGGTCCCACACGGAAGACTCGTCACGAAGGTATAAGCCCATGGGATCCAGGGCAAAATGGATCCAAAATTGGCTTAGAGGTTGGAAACAAAGGGTAATGGTTGATGGATGTTTGTGTGACTGGCAGAATGTTTCCAGTGGGGTTCGGCTGGGCTCAATACTGGGTCCATTGCTTTTTGTGGTATACATCAATGATCTAGATTTGAATATAGGGGGTATGATTTAAGAAGTTTGCAGATGACACTAAAATTGGCTGTGTGTTTGATAATGAAGAGAATAGTCATGGACTGTAGGATATGAATCTACTGGTCAGGTGGGCAGACAGTGGCAAATGGAATTTAATTTGGAGAAGCGGGAGGTAATGCACTTGAGAGGGCTAATAAGGAAAGGGTATACACATTAAATGGTAGGCCACTTAGCAGTGTAGATGAACAAAGCGACCTTGGAGTGCTTGTCCACAGATCATTGAAAGTAGCATGCCGGGTGGATAAGGTGGTTAAGAAGGCATACGGAATGCTTGCCTTTATTGGCCAAAGCATATAATAAACAAGAGCAGGGAGATTATGTTAAATTGTACAATTCACTGGTTAGGCCACAGTTGGAATACTGCGTGCAGTTCTGGTCGCCGTATTATAGGAAGGATGTGATTGCACTAGACAGGGTGCAGAGATTTACGAGGATGCTGGCTGGAATGGAGAATCTTAGGTATGAGGGCAGATTGGATAGGCTGGGTTTGTTTTCCTTTGAACAGAGGAGGTTGAGAGGAGACCTCATTGAGGTGTATAAAATTGAGAGGCCTGGCTATAGTGGATAGCAAGGGCCTATTTCCCTTGGTGGAGGCGTCAATTACGATGGGGCATAGTTTTAAGGTGGTTGGTGGAAGGTTTAGAGGGGATATGAGGAGAAACTTCTTCACGCAGAGGGTTGTGGGTCTCTGGAACTCACTGCCTGGAAGGGTGGTAGAGGCAGAAACCCTCACCACATTTAAAAGGTGCCTGGATGGGCACTTGAAGTGCCGTAACCGCAGGGTTACAGACCTAGAGCTGGTAAGTGGGATTAGACCGGATAACATCTTGTCGGCTGGCACAGACACGATGGTAAGTAATTTAGGGAAGCTAATATGGCCAGAGTAGTCTTCTGGACTAGTTTTGATCGCCTGGATAGATCGGAGAGGAATTTTCCCAGATTTTTTCCCCAATTGGCCTGGGTTTTTAATATTTTTTTGCCTCTCCCAGGAGATCGCATGGCTCTGGGTGGGGTGGAGTGTAGAATGTTGCGATACATGGGGTATCGCAGTTGTGTGGGGCAGACTGGTGGATGCTCTTTACTTGACCTCCATTGTTCATCGGTCTGTATGTAACTTTCAGGGCTGCTGACCGAGGGCTGTGTGGCTCTTTGTCGGCCGGCACGGACACAATGGGCCGAAATGGCCGCCTTCTGTGCTGTAAATTTCTATGTTTCTGTTACAGCACTTTAAGTACACATCACAACCTGTATTTTCTCTTTCAAGATGCTGACTGATCCATGTAATTCCAGCACTTTGTTTTTATTTCAAACTTCCAGCAATTGCAGTTTCTCCCTTTTTTTGTCTTGCCCTCGATTCCCTCCTGCAGGCATTAAGTCCTAGTGGGTTCAGGAACTTCTAATGTTTTGAGTACGAAGCCTAAATCAATTATTGAGGCTTTGTTGACGGACCTACCTGAGAACGCAAAATTTCCCGCCGGGCAAAAGAAAAAAAGATGGGAACTTTCCGAGTATTTAGGGAAAAGTTTGCTACAACATACATCGAAAGCAAGAAAGGAACGCAAGATGCCAGACAAAAATCACTGTTTAAAATACACAGCATTCCCCTCCCAACATTAAAAAAAATAAACCTAGGAGAGTTTTTATTAATCAACTCACGGTAGTTAGGTGGACCATTTTGGCCAACAGAGGAACATTAGAGAATATGATTGTAAAGTGGTACTGGTGAAAGATGTAGATTCTGCTGTTCGAGTTATATGTTTCCCGTTTTGGTGGCAAAAACACGAAGACAGAATATTATCTGAATGGCGGCAGATTAGGAAAAGGGGAGGTGCAACGAGACCTGGGGGTCATGGTACATCAGTCATTGAAAGCTGGCATGCAGGTATAGCAGGCGGCAAATGGTATGTTTGCCTTCATAGCTAGGGGATTTGAGTATAGGAGCAGGGAGGTCTTACTGCAGTTGTACAGGGCCTTGGTGAGGCCTCACCTGGAATAGTATGTTCAGTTTCGGTCTCCTAATCTGAGGAGAGACATTCTTACTATTGAGGGAGTGCAGCGAAGGTTCACTAGACTGATTCCCGGGGTGGTGGGACTGACATATGAGGAGAGATTGGATCGACTGGAGTTTAGAAGAATGAGAGGGGATCTCATAGAAACATATAAAATTCTGACGGGACTGGACAGGTTAGAGGCAGGAAGAATGTTCCCGTTGCTGGGGAATTCCAGAACCAAGGGTCACCAGTCTAAGGATAAGGGGTAAGCCATTTAGGACCGAGATGAGGAGAAACTTCTTCACTCAGAGTTGTTAACTTGTGGAATTCTCTACCGCAGAGAGTTGATGCCAGTTCGTTAGATATATTCAGGAGGGAGCTAGATATGGCCCTGACGGCTAAAGGGATCAAAGGGTATGGAGAGAAAGCAGGTGAATGATCAGCCGTGATCATATTGAATGGTGGTGCAGGCTTGAAGGGCCGAATGGCCTACTCCTGCACCTCTTTTCTATGCTTTTATGTTTGTCTATCCTTACCTTATCATGCTAAGCAGATCTAGGATTTTACCTATTAAAAAAAAAAATTCTACTTTTCTGATGTTGGGTTAAAGCACCTGTGTGAGGCGCGGGGTGAGGGGGAGTCTTGTCGCATTGAGAACAATCCTGATGCTGCTTTATGCCCTACCAGTGGATGAGATCAAGGGGCAGTCATTGGTTTAAGGTGGTCGGTGGAATGTTTAGAGGGGATAATGAGGGGAAGCTTTTATCCCAGAATCTCCACTGCGCACCTAAATTTTGTAAAATTGGTGACTGGGATATACTTAAAAAAAATATTCCCACCTCCGTACCAATATTTATACAGGTACGCTGTACAGCAGCACGCTATTGTGGAGACTGGGCACGATGGGGGTAAATTTCGTTCCGGTAACCGTTACTTCTGACTGTTGTAAACAAAAAGCATTGGCACCATTTCCAAGATGGTAAAATGACTGCAACTTCGCTGTATACCAGAGGGTCCAAATGGTTGCTCCTGGGCCTTGGTAATCGAGCACACGAAGCTAAGGCAACTCAGTTCTAGTAATGGATCAATTTTATACTCACTGGTTTGCCCTGTATGAATTTCATGGGGCTGGAGGTTCAGAAAGGGTGGTTCTTCGGACCACAGTCCCATTGGTGGATAAATCCTATACCACAACATTGACTGTGTCAGCTGTGGCTCAGTGGGTAGCACTTTTGCCTCCGAGTCAGGAGGTTGTGGGTTCAAATCCCACTCCGGAGAGTTGAGCATAAAAATCTAGGCTGATACTCCAGTGCAGTGCTGAGGGAATGCTGCAAATTGGCTGTCACGTTTCTTACATTACAACAGTGACTACACTTCAAAAAGTACTTCATTGGCTGGAAAGCACTTTGGGACGTACGTTAGTCGTGAAAGGTGCTATATAAAATCTTTCTTAAACTGTTAGCATGTGTAGCTTGATGTACCCAAATTAGTTTGAAATGGATTTAAAACTTGTGTTGCCCATAGTCTGCACAGTATGTACCCATAAAGACAAAAAACTTAAGACACACCTGATTGTGTCAAACACTACCGTGTGAAAGGGATTTGGGGATAGTGCAGGAAAGTGGAGTTGAGGTTGAAGATCAGCCGTGATCTTATTGAAGGTGGAGCAGGCTCGAGGGACCAAATGGTCTATTCCTGCTCCTTTTTATTACGTTATGTGCTAAATGATCAGTATATACCAGCCCTTTTAAAAACAAACAAGACCACCTTTCATACAGAACAAAATCGATGTCTATTATCCACCCTCTGCCCCTCCCCGACCACAAGTACATGCAATGAAGGGCTCCAGTACAACAGGGGGAAATACATTACATCAAAGAATTTCTTTAATGGTCCCAAATATACTTAAACAACTAAGTGTACACTCGAGAAAAAAAATTGAAGAAAATGCAAGATATGAAACAAAAATGATCACATCTAGAAATTCCATTCACTTTTTAATCAGAGGGGATGGGGTTTTTTTCCTCAAAAAATTATGCAGTTTTAAAGGGCACAGGTTAAAAAGAGAAAAATTGTGTACTCTCAGCCCTCCCCACAGAGGTTCCGTTAAAATGTTTTCTTTCATCGTGACCATCGATGTCCTGAATATACAATGCAAAGGCAGGAGGTCTTTGAACAATGTGAAAAACTGCTGGCACTCCAGGGAGGAATTACTGCTGGAACAACACTGTGCTCTCCTGGGCTCCCACTGACCTTCCCAACACACCGCTAACAAACTGGGGCAAAACCAGCCGGTCATGCTATGTTCCGTAGCACTGGAAAACTCTCCACCCTCACTGGCTGCTGCTTTTACATCTTCCTTCCCTGAGAAAGGGGGTAGAGAGAGGTCAAAGCCTGGATACACTCGAGTGTCAACAAGTTCCAATTCCTCTGCTGTGATGTCCTTTTTTTGTGTGTTGTTGCATCTTTTCCTGCTTCGCTGGATTGGCACTTGATCAGCAGAATTCCACATGTACAGTTATCTGTGAGAGACAGAACGGTTCAGACACCCTTCTCAGAGTTTGGTGATTTTTGCAGGTCAGTAAGTGTCACTGGGCAAGGCCAAAGGGGGTCGCCATTAGGATCCAAGCCTGGATTTCTTCATCAAAGGGGTCGATTGTTCTTTTTCATCGCTGTCTTCTTCCTCCTCTTCCTCCTCCTCCTCCTCTTCTTCCTCATCATCATCTGGGTAATCTACAAGGCCGATTAGACCTCCCTGCACAAGAAATAAAGAGAGTTATTGAACAGGGGGTATCTATAATATAATGAAAAGTACAGCGTGCAACACATTTTTGAAATGTTGATTGCAGCACCAACAAAATTGCATCCATTTTTCTAAATGGTTACTAGGAAATCTGACCTAAGTCAAAAAAACACCATCACCTTTCGTGACTGGCACAGGAGCCAGAGAATTTACAGTATCCACCTACTTCACTGCATCTCTCAAACGTGACCACATTCTTACATATTACATAGAATGTACAGCACAGAAACAGACCATCCTGCCCAAAAGGTCCGTACTCCACACGAGTCTGCTCCCATCCGACTAACCCCATTAGCAGATCGCTTTATTGCTTTCTCCCTCGTGCACTGATCTAGCTTCCCCTTTAAACGTATCTTCGTTATTTGCCTCAACTACTCATTGTGGTAGCAAATTCCACATTCTCACCACTCTCTGGGTGACTAAGTTGCTCCGGAATTCGTTATTTGATTTATTACTGACTCAACATGAGAAATTCCACAGGATGTCAACTAGCACAATTACATTTGTGCAGATTACGAGGCAGCTAGCTGTCGGAATAGAGTATTGCATTTCTCTTCCAAACACTTTTACACCCGATAGCCTGAGATGATCCAAAATCAGGTCATTAGTATTAATCATAGAAACATAGAAAATAGGTGCAGGAGTAGGCCATTCGGCCCTTCGAACCTGCACCACCATTCAATATCATGGCTGATCATTCCCTCAGTACCCCTTTCCTGCTTTCTCTCCATACTCCTTGATCCCTTTAGCAGTAAGGGCCATATCTAACTCCCTCTTGAATATATCCAACGAACTGACATCAACAACTCTCTGCAGTAGGGGATTCCACAGGTTAACAACTCTGAGTGAAGAAGTTTCTCCTCATCTCAGTTCTAAATGGCCTACCCCTTATCCTAAGTTCTGGACTTCCCCATCATCGGGAATATTCTTCCCGCATCTAACCTGTCCAATCCCGTCAGAATTTTATATGTTTCTATGAGATCCCTTCTCATTCTTCTAAAGTCCAGTCGATCCAGTCTCTCCTCATGTCAGTCCCGCCACCCCGGGAATCAGTCTGGTGAACCTTCGCTGCACTCCCTCAATAGCAAGAACGTCCTTCCTCAGATTAGGAGACCAAAACTGAACACAATATTCCAGGTGAGGCCTCACTAAGGCCATGTACAAGTACAAGTGCAGTAAGACCTCCCTGCTCCTATACTCAAGTCCCCTGAAGGCCAACATACCATTTGCCTTCTTCACCACCTGCTGTACCTGCATGCCAACTTTCAATGACTGATGTACCACGACACCCAGGTCTCGTTGTACCTCCCCTTTTCCTAATCTGCTGCCATTCAGATAATATTCTGCTTTCGTGTTTTTGCCCCCAAAGTGGATAACCTCACGTTTATCCACATTATACTGCATCTGCCATGCATTTGCCCACTCACCTAACCTGTCCAAGTCACCCTGCAGCCTTTTAGCGTCCTCCTCACAGCTCACACCGCCACCCATTTAGTGTCATCTGCAAACTTAGAGATATTACACTCAATTCCTTCATCTAAATCGTTAATGTATATTGTAAAGAGCTGGGGTCCCAGCACTGAGCCCTGCGGCACTCCATTAGTCACTGCCTGCCATTCTGAAAAGGATCCGTTTATCCCGACTCTCTGCTTCCTGTCTGCCAACCAGTTCTCTATCCACGTCAGTACATTATCAGATGTAACAAAGAGCTCCCACAGTTCGGGGCAAGCACCCGTTTGCTACTGTCTCCTGTTATATCACAATCAATCACAGTATTGACTATCCCCCCCATATTTGGTGTCGTCTGCAAATTTAGAAATTGTGTTTTTGATTCCAAAGTCTAATTCGTTAATATAAATTGTGAGCAACAGTAGTCCCAGGGAACTATAGGTCAGTCAGCTTAACATTGGTGGTAAGAAAATTCTAAAAGGAGAACATAGAACTTTTAGAAATGAATAATATAATAAATAGTCAGCATGATTTCAAAAGGGAAAGTTTTGCTAGAAGAGGTAGCAGAGAAATTAGACAAGGGTAATGCAGTACATGTAATTTATTTAGATTTTCAAAAGGCCTTCAAAAAGGTACCACATAATAGACTGATGGACAAGGTCAGAGAATGCGGAGCCAGGGGACAAGTAGCAGAATGGAGAGCTAGCTGGCTTCAAGACAGAAAGTAGAGAGTAGGAGTAAAGGGTAGCTATTCAGAGAGGCAGAAGGTGGGTAGTGGTGTTTCACAAGGATCAGTGCTGGGACCACTGTTCACAATTTATATTAACAATTTGGACTTTGGAATCCAAAACACAATTTCTAAATTTGTGGATGACACCAAATTGAGGGGGGGGGGGGGGGGGGGAGGGAGATAGCCAATACTTAGGAGGACTGCAACAAATTACAAGAAGTCATGAATAAACCTGCGGAATGGGCATATAATTGTCAATTGAAATTCAACACAGATAAATGTGAGGTATTACATTTTGGCAAGAAAAATAGGGAGGTTGCATATTACTTGGAAAATAAGAATCTAAATGGAGTAGAGGAACAAAGGGATCTACATAAATCACAATGTATCAACGGGTTAACAAGGCCATTAAAAACAGCAAACCAAGCACTAGGGTTTATTTATAGAGGAATACAATTGAAAAGTAGTGAAGTTATGCTAAACTTGTATTGAACCTTGGTTAATCCACACTTGAAGTACTGTGTGCAGTTCTGGTTGCCATATTATAAAAAGGATATAGAGGCACTGGAGAGGGTGCAGAGAAGATTTACAAGGATGATACCAGAAATGCAAGGGTATACATATCAGGAAAGGATGAACAGGCTGGGTCTCTTTACTCTTGGAAAAAAAGGCTGAGGGGTGACCTAATAGAGGTCTTTAAAATAATGAAAGGTTTCTGATAGAGTTGATAGAGAGAGAATGTTTCCACTTGTGGGGAAGAGCATAACTAGAGGCCATCAATATAAGATAGTCACCAATAAATCCAATAGGGAATTCAGAAGAAACTTCTTTACCCAGAGAATGGTGAGAATGAGGAACTCGCTGCCACAGGGAGTGGTTGAGGCAAATAGTATGGATGTATTTAAGGGGAGACTAGACAAGCATATGAGGGAGAAGGGAATAGAGGGCTATGCTGAAAGATTTAGATGAGGAAAGACAGGAGGAGGCTCGAGTGGATCATAAACGCCGGCATGGACTGGTTGGGCCGAATGGCCTGTTTCTGTGCTGTATATCCCATGTAAAAATTTGACCTCTCTCAAAGACAGGCCAAACAATGTCAAATTTAAGAGATGTTTTGAACTGTAAACAGATGGCAATGGCTATTTATTCAATCACCATATGGGCTAGGTTAGACAACATCATCAGAGAAGTGACAGGGGGGCATGCCATTAGAATGAAGAATGTTAAATAGTATTACAATAGAGGGTTAGAAATTGTAGCATTAAGGCACCACACAGGAATGGCAAAATGCAGGTTTCTGATCGTGATTTCTACTTATGTGGCTCGGAATCAAATTTTTAAATCTCATAATACTCCTGTGAAGCGCCTTGAGACATTTCACTCCATTAAATACAAGTTGTTGCTATGGGACCTTGTCAAAAGCCTTGCTAAAATTCATGTAAGTTACATCAAAACGCACTACACTCATCAATCCTCCTTGTTACCTCTTCAAAAAATTCAATCAAGTTAGTCAGACATGACCTTCCTTTAACAAATCCATGCTGACTGTCCTCGATTAATCCATGCCTTTCTAAATGGCAATCAATACTGTCCTTCAGAATTTTTCCAACACTCAGAGGATGGGCACTTGGCTGGGATAGCAAAAGGAGCCCGTGGAGCCATTCTCAGGGCGAGCAAATGCCTTCAGGAGAAAAGGTCAAACAGAATCAACGGAGTGCTGTAGGAGGTTGGCTCAGTACTTATTACACAAGTTGAAAAGCCTGTGAATTAGCAAGTAGTATTGAATGTGCTAAAAGGAAGGTAGCAATTGCATTATAGACACGTAGAAAATAGGTGCAGGAGTAGGCCATTCGGCTCAAGATAATTATGGATGAGGAAGGCCATTCAGCCCATCTTTGCTCTTCCAAACCAGAAAGCCCCCGTCATTGCAGCATCCAATTGGTCTCTAAACCCAGTGGATGTATATTTGGTTGGAATTGTTTAAATTTCATATCAGTATGTAATTTGAAAGAGACACCAATAAAGTGCATCCAGTTACCATGATACACCGGTTGTAGGTTCAGGAACAAATGTCCGTGTTGTGGCACATCGGTTACCCAATGCTGAGCATTGAGGGAGACTGGCACTCGTTTTTATTCCTATGCTAGCTGTCCTTTACGTTGTAGGAAACACCTGGATTACAATATTTGAGATTGAACAATGATGATTTTGGAATTAATGAAAAGATAGATTTGATTCCGATGTAAACAAATGAACAGTGAATGTTACTTTAATGAGGGAGTAACCCTCTTCTCGATCTTCCTTGCTGCAATGCTCCATCTCACGCTCAACAAGCTCCCCGCTGGAGTGGAACTAAACTGTAGAACCAATGGGAACCTGTTTAACCTTCATCGCCTGCAGGCTAGATCCAAGATCGTCCCATCCTCTGTCATCGAACTACAGTACGCGGACAACGCATGTGTCTGCGCACATTGAGGCTGAACTCCAAGCCTTCGTCAACATCTTCACCAAGGCGTCCGAAAGCATGGGCATGACACTAAACATCTGTAAGACTAAGATCCTCCATCGACATGACCCCGCCACACAACATTGCTCCCCCGGTCATCAAAATCCATGGTGTGGCCTTGGACAACGTGGACCATTTTCCATACCTCGGGAGCCTACTATCAGGGCAGACATCGATGACGAGGTCCAACATCGCTTCCAGTGCGCCAGCCCAGCCTTCGGCCGCCTGAGGAAGAGTGTGTTCAAAGACCAGGACCTCAAATCTGGCACCAAGCTTATGGTCTACAGGACTGTAGTGATACCCACCCTCCTATATGGCTCAGAAACGTGAACCATATATAGTAGACACCTCAAATCGCTGGAGAAATACCACCTGTCTCCGCAAGATCCTGCAAATCCCCTGGGAGGATAGACGCACCAATGTCAGTGTTCTCAATCAGGCCAACATCCCCAGCATCGAAGCACTGACCACACTTGACCAGCTCCATTGGGCGGGTCACATCGTCTGCATGCCCAACACAAGACTTCCAAAGCAAGCGCTCTACTCGGAACTCCTACACGGCAAGCGATCCGCAGGTGGGCAGAGGAAACGTTTCAAGGGCACCCCCAAAGCCTCCTTGATAAAGTGCAACATACACCGACACCTGGCAATCTATGGTCAAAGACCGCCCTAAGTGGAGGAAGAGCATCCGGGAGGGCGTTGAGCACCTCGAGTCTCGTCGCCGAGAGCATGCAGAAAACAAGCGCAGGCAGCGGAAGGAGCGTGCGGCAAACCAGACTCTCCGCCCACCTTTTCCTTCAACGACTATCTGTCGCACCTGTGACAGAGACTGTAATTCCCGAATTGGACTGTCCAGTCACCCGAGAACTCACTTTTAGAGCGGAAGCGAGTCTTCCTCGATTTCGAGGGATTGCCTATGATGATGATGAATGAGGGAGTCAACCCAACTTTAATTCAGATGGAGGGAGGGGACAGAGTGCAGCAACTATGCCCGAAATAGTGCCAGGATTTGTGGAATCACTTAAATGCAATACGATACCTTGGTAGTAATAGCTGCCATATGAGGTGTGCTTTTGGCTGTTGTTCCAGGTGATCCTGGAGACCCCGGGGAGCCTGGCGACCCAGGTGAGTTACTCGAGGCTGACTGGCTGGTGAGGCTGGGCTTGCTGCTTCCGCTGCTGGTGCTGGAGAAGGAAAGCTTGAAGCTGGGGCTTTGCCTCCCTGTCAGAGTGCTTTTCGTCAGGACCTCCTTCTCGTCCCCGTCCTTCACTGAAAAGTCCAAAATTTACTTCAAATATTTAAAAGGGTACCTTACAGAATCACCTGTTTCATTTTTAATACACGTAAAAATACTTTTCAATGTATATCCAAGTCATCTCTTCAAAACAGAACCGTGACAAATTCAACTACTGAATTCACAGGAGACTTGAGTGAACAAGTTGTAAGATTTTTAAGTGTTCAAAAACAAGTGCAAATTTAACCTTTTTTCTGGCATATGGATTCCCAGGAAATTTCTCCTGCAAAACTAACTAAAGTAACAAAAGAGCTAAAATTAATGCAGGCAGTGAATATTATTTATATTTTTAAATATAAAATTAATTTCATACATGAAGAAGTGTAAACTAGAAAAGAATGTAGAAAACAATTTAAATAACGGGGATCTACTCTGTAGGTCACGGAGAAAGCAGGGAGATGGGATTTATAGAGTAGTCAGCCACGGAGGGTGCAATGAAGACGACTTGGGCACGAGGGACCAAACAGCTTTCGACTGTTGACATTTCTACCATTCTAAAAGTGAACAAAGTGGTTAAGAAGTAGGATCTAATCGAAGCAAAATCAGAAACCCCCCCATATCGGTTAAGTTCCTTTCAATATTTTGGCTCTTCTAACATTTTGTGGGGAGTTCGGTTTCAATGCTGGACCGGAACTTTGTTCGGATAATTAACAGTTTAATTTGATGCGGAATGCAATGTTCCCATTGAGCCGCGTGGTTGTGCCGCGCTCTGAAGGTCCCGTGCAGCCAGTGAGTCGGCTTTTAAACAGAAAAAAAACCATGCAAGCGTGAGTTTTGAATGGCCTGCGCAGCCTGTTAAAGGGGCCACCCCGGCCCAAAAATTTGGGAACCTTCGTGTAATTTTACATTTAAAAATGATACAATAACTAGCTCCACAATCCAGAATGATGCCTTTGAACCCACTGTATAAACACAGATCTCTCTTTCTTTCCAATTCCTTTCTTCCTCTCCTGCAGGTGCCGACTGTTGCCAAGGTGCTGTTCCATGGATGCCAGCAGCACCCCTTCACCCAAGGGCCATTCTTCTTGCGAGAATGAGTGTCAACAACCTACTCACCCTTTGGGGTGAGGGCACCACGGCCGAGACCAATCCCGTCCTCATTTGGCATCCACACACACACGAGCACTTCCTGGCAGCAGATGTTGGTCAGAGTGGGGACTTGGAACGATGTGAACTCCCTGGGTGCTCCCCGCCCCCCCCCCACCTCCACCCCATCCCTAGCCCAGTGATGCAAAAGCCAAGTCTAACACTCCCTCAGTGCACCACATGGTGCCTTTTACCCAACAGGCCATTGTGGAGTTGTTTAGTCAGACGGTTTGTCAAGCAGATTTTTCACTCAGTGCCATAATTCATTCCTGCAGGCCACATACAGTAATGAGACATTCACGATGGTGAAAGAACTGGCATCGGGCAAACTTTCTGTACGTAGACTGTACGGGTACTGCTCACGTAGAGGGTACTGCTCAAACTGATAGCCACTTGTCTTTTTATGTTCCC
Source organism: Pristiophorus japonicus (assembly GCF_044704955.1). Classification (NCBI taxonomy): domain Eukaryota; kingdom Metazoa; phylum Chordata; class Chondrichthyes; family Pristiophoridae; genus Pristiophorus; species Pristiophorus japonicus. The sequence continues at coordinate 307,099,714 of NC_091980.1, forward strand.
GCAGTCGAGTAATAAAAAAAAAGAATTTACACTTAATTGGCAGATTCCATACATTTTTTCCTCTCCATAAATTTGCCAAAATGGTCCATGATTTCGTCGTCATTTTTTGACTTGTCAGTTGGTAGTAGCACTGGCTCTCCGTCCTCCATTTCATCCTCATCCGTGTTGAACCACATCTCCTCCTCTTCCTCCAAGGTGCGGGCATCTCGTCGGTACCTGTTATTTCGCAAGATGGAGCGCATACTGTATTCCAGGGGGAAAAGAAAGAAGTATTCAGATGCTTTTACATCGTGGGAATTACAAATTCAAGACCATCATATGGCAGTGATTAAATCACTGGAATAGTAACCCAGAGAACAGGAGTTCAAATCTAATTGATTCCAGCATTTTCTTCTTTGAAATAATGCCATGGGATTTTTTACGTCCACCCGAGGGGGCAGACGGGGCCTCAGTTTAACGTCTCACCCGAAAGACAGCACCTCTGACAGTGCAGTGCTCCCTCAGTACTGCAGTGGAGTGTCAGCCTAGATTTCTGTGCTCCAGTCTCTGGAGTGGGACGCGAACCCACAACCTTCTGACTCAGAGGCAAGAGTGTTACCCAGTGAGCCACGGCTGACGCAGGTGTTCTCAAGGAAGTGAAATAGTGGGCCTGAATTTGCTTCCTTTGGGCAAATGCCTCCGAACTGCAAGAAAAGTAGGAACCTACCTGATGGTCCCGGAGGTTCGTAGACTCGCCTTCCTGGGTCTGTGGGGGTACCCGTGCGTAAAGGCCCACGTATCCCAGGGGCGCATGCGGTTCTCAAGCGCCCTAGAATCACGTGGGCCACATCAACCAATGAAAAAGGGAGATCCCCATTATGCTTATGGGGTTACAGTAGCAGAGTGGTTGTGTGACTGGACTAGTAATCTAGTGGCCTGGAGTAATGATTCGGAGACACGAGTTCAAATCCCACCATGGCTGCTGGGGAATTTAAATTGAGTTAATTAAATAAATCTGGAATAAAAGACTGGTATCAGTAATGGTTCACTAAGGTCCTTTAGGGAAGGAAATCTGCCGTCCTTACCCAGTCTGGCCTATATGTGACTCCAGACCCACAGCAATGTGGCTGACTGCCCTCCGCGGTTCAACAAGGCGGCTCACCACCACCTTCTCAAGGGCAATTAGGGATGGGCAATAAATGCCGGCCTTGCCAGCGACGCCCGCATCCCATGAACGAAAAAAAAACGTTTATCGGGATTCCATTTACGTATGGAATCCCAATAAGCATGAATAGGAATCTCCTAAAAAAAACAATTACGCACCAGTTTAATAAAAATAAATTACATGTTTAAAATTAATTAAAATACAATTAAATTACACATTTAAAGCAAAAATTAAATTTTTTGAAAAACAAATTTAAATATTTTAAAGGGGCTAAAAATCACCTATAACTAATTTTCACGTTTTAAAAAAAATATTTAAATAATTAAAAAATTTAAAAAATATATATTTATTTAAACTCTTACGCTGGTAAAAGGTGGCCCTGCACCTGCTTTTACCAGGCGTATGAGTTTTCCGGACGTTGGCTGGGCAGTAGTTGGGAAAGTAGCCCAGCGAATATCAAGTTCCCGCGGTTGTGGAATACCCGTCGACCTGAAACTTGATAGATTGCAAGGCCTGGGTTTTCGCGCAGAATCGAGGGGCACTTACAGCCGTATACGCGGTCATAGGCCCCGGAAAGTCCGGGCCGATACTTATTAAAAGGCCTCACCTGTCAAGTTTTGGATTATCCTGCCTTTCCCTTTGCTGCTCATAGCGCAGTTTCAGCCCTTTGAATGTCTGCACATAATCCACATCTTCAAGTGCTTTCCAGTAATTTTCTATGACATGAGCTGTTAGAGACTTGATGTCTTCCTGTATAAAAGAACAAGATGCTAGGTTTTAGCCATTAATAAAAAACACATACAAATTCAAGGTATCAGAAATAAGCATATTTTTGTGCATTAAAAATACATGCAGCCTAAATTCGACTCGGCTAAGTCGAGATTCATATAATTTATAGGACAGAATTTATTCCATCTTCCTAGTGAGAATACTAAAAACAGAAAATGCCAAGATTATGAAAGGCTAAAGTGTCAATCGGTCTTTTCTCTTTCAGATGTTGACAGGCTTGTTGCGTATACTTTGTTATTTTCATATTGCTAGTATTTATGGCTGTTCCTTTTCTCCAGTTACAGTAAGCAAATCAGATTTGGACTGAAAAGCCGCTGCAGTAACAGCGACCCGAAATTCTCACTGAAGCTGCAACTCCTGTGTCTGGGAAGGTTGGCTAAGTGGCCTCGCTCTTGATGATTCACTACTAGAAGATACACGGCAGCAGACTGCTGGAGACTCTCCATCCTACTTCCCCTGCCCCCGGATCGCACTCTGTAAAGTGTGGCGTAGACGGGGCACTCAGTGAAACGGAGGACTGAAGCATCATCATCAGAGGCAGTCCCTCGGAATCGAGGAAGACTTGCTTCCACTCTAAACATGAGTCCAATACGAGAACCATAGTCCCTGTCACAAGTGGGACAGATAGTCGTTGAGGGAAAGGTTTGCCGCACGCTCTTTCCGCTGCCTGCGCTTGATTTCTGCATGCTCTCGGCGATGAGACTCGAGGTGCTCAGCGGCCTCCCGGATGCACTTCCTCCACTTAGGGCGGTCTTTGGCCAGGGAATCCCAGGTGTCAGTGGGGATGTTGCACTTTATCAGGGAGGCTTTGAGGGTGTCCTTGTATGTTTCCTCTGCCCACCTTTGGCTCGTTTGCCGTGAAGGAGTTTCGAGTAGAGCGCTTGCTTTGGGAGTCTTGTGTCTGGCATGTGAACAGTGTGGCCTGCCCAGCGGAGCTGATCAAGTGTGGTCAGTGCTTCGATGCTGAGGCTGTTGGCCTGGTCGAGGACGCTAACATTGATGCGCCTGTCCTCCCAGGGGATTTGTCTGATCTTGCAGAGACATCGTTGGTGGTATTTCTCTAATGACTTGAAGCGTCTACTATATATGGTCCATGTCTCTGAGCCATACAGGAGGGCGGGTATTACTACAGCCCTGTAGATCATGAGCTTGGTGGCAGATTTGAGGGCTTGGTCTTCAAACACTCTTTTCCTCAGGTGGCCGAAGGCTGCACTGGAGGCGGTGTTGAATCTCGTCATCAATGTCTGCTCTTGCTGATAAGAGGCTCCTGAGGTATGGGAAATGGTCCACATTGTCCAGGGCCGTGCCGTGGATGTTGGTGATTGGGGGACAGTGCTGTGCGATGGGGACAGGTTGGTGGAGGGCCTTTGTCTTACGGATGTTTAACGTAAGGCCCATGCTTTCGTACGCCTCAGTAAATATGTTGACTATGACTTGGAGTTCAGCCTCTGTATGTGCACAGAAGCAGATATGGCACTCTGTAAAGTGTAGCGGAGATGGGGCACTCAATGGGACAGAGGACTGAACCTGCCCCTTGGTGCGGCTGCTCTCTGTGGCATTGTGGCTGAGATTGGGATACAGCAGAGCGGGAGGACTGAACCCACGTGGTACTGAGGCTGGGGCGTCGCTCGCTCTGCCCCAGTTGTCACACCATCAGCATCATTTATTTGCCAGTGACGCAGGCACACTCACCACTCTGATGAACTCGAACATTTCAATAATTGCTGAATTCAGCAAGTTATAGCGGGACCCGTTGTTCAGAAAGGCCTTCACCACAGCTTCAAACAGAAAGGCTTTCATAATGTAGCGATTGTAGAACTCGTCTTTCAACCCGATTATCTTTCTCATGAAGCGAAGTGCACCTGAAATTAAAAGTAGATACAGGTTTAAACGTAAAATACCGAACCTAATAAAAACGCTAAATTTGAGAAGGACAGCAAATGAATTAAAATTCAGTCTGTGACATACATAATGCCACAAAGGCATGCTTTGAGCCCATGAGTACAAGCACTCTCCGGAGAATGTCTTTGTTTATAATGTAATTCTTGATATGGTAGGTGTGGTGCTCCACGCAGAAGGTGAGTAATTCCAAAATTAAGGCCAAAAGCTGAGCTGTCTGGAAGTCATCTGGAGTAAAACAAGAAAGCAGTTTGAACAATGTGTCAAAAGTAATGCTTTTTTTTCTCTTAAATTCTAATTGAAAGGAACAGGTTAGAAATCAGATCACCTTGCATTCTGATTTTACATTCTACCTTCCTGTTAAATAAAACAGAATAGCTGTATAATAAAAGTTTAGAAGCATAATGGACAATGTAACTTTAACACGACAAAATGCAATACATTATAACAGAAATCATTGATTTTCAAAGCTGCAAAGTATAGACTGGCAGAGTAAGTTTACAATGCAGTGATTGGCTTCTCATGTAAGCCACTGATTTTTTTCCCCGCTCTGTTTAAAAAGTTCCCACCCTTGACATTTAAAAAAAGTCTCTGAAGCTTTATGGCATCCTCTCTCAAAAGCAGTACCAAAAACAGATTAACTGGTCATTCACTATGTTCCCTCTAAAATGTTGTTGTTATGTGTGCTGCTAGTTTTTCAACGTGCAATACTTTTACATTTTCTATACAGCTGCTTTGCGGCTGTGCACGCACGTGTTTTGGGGAGCTTGTGAGCAGTCTGTTTGGTACTTCAACATTGCTGCGTGCACACTCGCAGCGTAGAAGGAACATTGGTCATGCGCGTTGCTGCAGCTTGTGGGATCTTGCTGTGCACAAAATGCCCACCTAACAGTAACTGCACAATTTGTTCAATGTGAAATACTATGGGATGTCAGAGACACTGACAGGGTGCTATTTAAACACCACAGCTGAAAACTTCTAACAGAATGACATAGTCCATCAGCAGCTACAGAAAATGCATGGGTGCAGCATTGAGAGAATTATCACAATATGTACTGTTTAATTTTCTAGTAATCTGATGGAAATCACAGGATTACTCACTGTACTTGTGCATAATATGGTTATTCCTCAGATCAACCTAAACTAATTTTACATCACGATCATATGGTGTTCTGCTTCTCAACAAACATACTATAATGGAAACAACCATCTACTTTTAGGAGCATTAGCTGTGGCTCAGTGGGTAGCACCCTTGGCTTGGAGTCAGAAGGTTGTGGGTTCAAGACCCACTCCAGTGTCTTGAGCACTAAAATCTATGCTGCCACTCCAGTGCAGTGCTGAGGGAGCGCTGCACTGCCGGAGGTGCCGTCTTTCGGATGAGACATTAAACCAAGGCCACGTCTGCCCTCTCCTATAGACGTGAAAGATCCCACGTCCACTATTTCGAAGAGGAGCAGGGGAGTTATCCCTGGTGTCCTGGCCAATATTTATCCCCCAATTCAACATCATTATCTGATCATCATCACATTACTGTGCGCAAATTGGCTGCTGTGTTTCTTGCACTACAACAGTGACAACACTTCAAGATGGCTATAAAGCGCTTTGGGATATCCGGTGGTTGTGAAAGGAGCTATATAAATGCAAGTTTTTCTTTTGGATTCAAGCTCCACACCAGGACTTCAGCACACTGAAGCCGACACTCCACTGCCCTACTGATTTGAGGTAGGGACTACCTACTACAGTGGTTCAAGTTAAAGATCCGTGGCAATTTTTGAAGAAATTGTTCATAGGTAACCTTTAAGGCTGCCGACCAAGGGCTGTGCGCTCTGTCGGCCGGCGTGGACACGATGGGCTGAAATGGCCTCCTTCTGCCCTGTAAATTTCTATGTTTCTAATTCTCAGTGTCTTAACCAACGTTCCTTCTTCAACCAACACCGATGAAAAAAACAGTACTAACTCACTGCGGTTTGTGGAATCATCTTCGGCACAAAATGGCCACCTTATTTGCCTACACAACAATGGTCACACTACTTCAAAATATAAAATTTAAAATACTCGAGTTATAATGTACTTTTCAGAGTCACTGTACAGAAATCCCTAGTAAAGCATACCGATATGAAGGAGTCAATTCTACGGTATATGCGGAGACACAACTTCTTTCCCTTTTGCAATCGCCTTCATTAAGCTTTCACCTATATCACACCGTCATTGCATCAATATTACTACGTCACTCAATGACACCACAGCAGTCTAGATTTAATTTGTCATGTAATTAAATAGCACCTGCCAATGTCCTGTTCTAACTACCGCATAATTCAAGAGTATTTTTAATTTTATATTTCACAAAAATGAATTATTTTGAACTACAATGACCATTGTTGTGTAGGCCAATGGGGCAGCCATTTTGTGCATGAGATCACATGAATAGCAACGAGATGACCAGTTAGTACTGAAAGACAGCGGGTTCACTCCTGCATTCAGGTGATGTACATAAAGCAGTTGAACAGTGATCTCTCATGGTTTATGGAAACAGAAACATCGGATAAAATTACTTTGGTAACCTGCCCAAACTTAAAGGGTCTCAAGGCAGGTTTGAATGAAGGTAGTTCTTCACCTACTGGATCGCAATCTTCCAAAACACCAACTTCACCATCTTCTCATTCGAGTCTACTAGTTTCTTAAACGAGCTGTGTCCTGGCCTGAACCATTTTCCTGGTAACCGATTCCAGCTTTTGCCTAGGCTCTGTTTAAAGAAATATTTCCTAATGCCTGTTAAATTTGCTCTTCACGACCCTGAACGTTCTTATCCTGCTGCCCTGGCAGATATGCATATTCAAATTTAATTGTGGTTAATTTCTCTATTCCATTAAGTATCTTACATACCTTAACAAGATCCCCAAGGCTGAAGGACCCGACTGAATCAAATTCTCCCTCACAACTCTCGACCAAACTTGTTAGTGCCGCTAGTGCCTGGATGACCCCTTAGGTTGCGGTGTACGCAGAACTCCAGTGATTGCCTGACTGAGGCACTGTATCTTTAGCATTATTTCTGGGGAGTTTAACTCAGTTGATTCCTCAACTTTTCCCAGCATCTTAATTGCCTTGTTTATTGCCACCTCTCACTGTTTAGACATGCAAAGCGACAAGTTAACTAAGACTCCAGGTCTCTGTCAATCTCCCCTTTGGCAAGTCCCATCCCACATGCTTTCTATTTTGACTTCCAATATATGCAGCCCCTTGCATTTGTCGGCACTGAACTTCACTGTCCAGGCACAAACTCTGTTCAACTTCCTTTGTAAGATCTTGGCTGTCCGCAGTCCTAACTAGTTTGCATTAGGACTGCAAGTCCAGGTTATTTATGCGCACCAGGAAGAGGAGCATGGACCCAACTGTGACTGAGCTTCCCTTCGGCTAATCGCTGCTCTTTGCTTGAGCCAGTAGATAATCCATTTCTCACCCGCGAGATCTAATGATCTTAGTTTGTAAAAAGAGTCTTTTGTACAATACTTTATTTCAGCCCTTTTGGAGGTCCAGGTGCACCACAATATATGGCTTCCCTTATCAATATTGGATATCTCCTCTCCCAAAAAAGATTGAGGTTGGTGAGGAAAGATCTACCCCTTCATCAACCCTCTGAAAATTACTGCCAGTGCATCACCAATATCTGTTAAGTAGCTAGTGTGTTTATTGACTTTTCAGCCCTTGTGGGCTTATCAAGAACTTCCACTTCATTATCAAAGCCCACAGCACCGTGTGCTTAATGTTGGATATTATATAGTTAGTATCCTCCCTGGTTGAAAAAAAACATCAAGTAGTCGTTTAGTAGATTAACCATCACTTGTTCATCTCCATGTTCAACTGCACACAGGTTCTGATGATTTTAACGAGGAGAAACGGTGTGCTAATTTCCTGTTTCTGCTGAGCAAAGCAGCTGATGTCAGACCTTTACATACCTACGGCCTTTTAAGACTATGGGTGACACTGTTGGTCTTTCTTCTCTGATAGAGGACTGTGCAGATGTCTCCAGAGGAAGCCCTTCACTTCTGGTCTACCACAGGAAGCACTTCTAAGGAGCAGCTAAATAAAAACTCAAATATTTGCTATCATTGAAACTGACTTTTATCAATGACTGCATGAATAACAGGGTTTTTTTTTGGAGTTGGGGGTGGGGGTTCTGAAAATCAGTAGCTGGAACAGAACCACATGAAGCAGAATGCAACAAGACGTTCCGAAGGAGATAGGCTACCGCCATCGTTCTCAAAATCCTGCACGGGTTTTCTACAAGTTCTGACAACAGCAGCTCTGCTCATTTGGAATAATTTTCCAGTTATTTTCTAAACACACACAGAAATATTAAATAATCGGGAGATTGCATTGCTTGAAATGTCACGTTGTCCACTTCGTAACACAACAACCCATCACAACATTTAAACATTATGCAGTTGCGATCAGCGACACTAAATCTGGCGGTATAACCAGCATCCTACACACCCAATTGTGAGCGACACAATGGCTAGGGGGCGGGGGGGGGGAAAGAGAGAGAGTCTTAAAACCAGACTATAACAATCAAACTGTGCATACCAACACAATAAAATTATAAGAAAACAGTTCCTACAGGACTCAGAATCAAAGCACACATTTTCCAACTTTTATGACTTGTGTGTAGGCAAACGAAGCACACGCCCTAACTCTCTCTCGCGCGTACACACAGACACAGAGACACAGACACAGACACACACAGACACAGACACACACAGACACACACACACACAGATACACACACACACAGATACACACACACACAGATACACACACACACAGATACACACACACACAGATACACACACACACAGATACACACACAGACACAGGCACAGACACACACACAAACACACCCATTGAATAGTTGTTGCTTTTCTATGTTTGGATTAATGGAGGATGTTGGGATAATCAAGAGAACCATCGTCTGCCTGCATATCTAACTTGGGGAGCCCTTAATGGTGACAAGGGCAGAAGTGACTATGTTTTCCCCAGCCATTTGTACAAACCTTTTGTTTGGAAAATGAAATCGATCTTTAAAAGAGCTTCAAGGAACTGAAAGTTAATTTAGGTAGAGATGATGAAAATAAAGAAAAAAAAATGATTTGACTTTAATCACCAAATATTAGCACTTGCCATAATTATCTGAAAGGTATTCGGAGCACTGAGCTACAGTATGTACTTATCTGGGTCTGGTATACACATCATGTCTCAAGAGGTTTGCCTCAACAAAACCAAGCAATCATGCAGAGAAATTTAAAATCCAAAACGCATTTCCACAGATTTAGATTTTCAAGTTGTCCACACACGACTGAGATGCACCGAAACAATCAGCTGCATCTTGCACACTGAGCAACTCAAATCCCTCCAACCACATCCCACAGAACTGACTCTCTTCTCCAATTCTCCCAACCAAGCTCCACTTAACGTTAAACTGCACCATTAGTATAAAACACACAAAATAAAAGTTAAAACATATAGAGCAAGGAAATAAACACCTATCCTTACTCGGAAGGCTGTACCTCTCAGGTGTGCTTCTCAACACCAACAATTTCGTCCTGTTGTCTTTCTCCCACCAAAAGTCAGTCTCTTTTATTTGGTTCGATATTAGCCTTAGCGGTTGTGGGACACGGCCTATTCCTGCTCCTATTTCTTATGTTCTTATGTAACTCAGTCTTGTCAACTACGGGACTTTTTATTTTATTAATGACCAGGTGCAGTTGGGAATGTGGGAACGGCACCAAACAAGGGGGAAAAATCCACAATTTGAAATTACGTAGTTACTTTGCTGATCTGAGTTAGGAAAGACAGGTGTCCGATTCATTGACAAGCAGCATATTTGTGGCGTGCGTATTCAGTTTCCTTTCCTCAAGTTGAGCTCTTCTGCCTAGGAACTGATTTTTTAAAAAAGAGCTCACCACAGCCAGTGCTGCTGGATTTCAGAGACAGGCAATGCAGGGACTCGAGTTGCAGAGCAAGCCCTTTCAGTTGTGTCAGCCGTGGCTCAGTGGGCAGCACTCTCGCCTCCGAGTCAGAAGGTTGTGGGTACAAGTCCCACTCTAGGAAACTGGAGCACAAGAATCTGACACTCCAGTGCAGTGCTGAGGGAGCGCTGCATTGTTGGATGCACCTCCTTTCGGATGAGACATTAAACCAAGGTCTCGTCTGCTCGCGCATGTGGACATAAAAGATCCCATGCCACTGTTTTGAAGAGGAACAGGGGCGTTATCTCCAGTGTCCTGACCAATATTTATCCCTCCAAACAAAAAAAAACAGGTGACCTGGTCATTATCACATTGCTGTGTGCAAATAGGCTGCCGTGTTTCCCACATTACAACAGTGACTACACCTGAAAAGTAATTAATTGGTTGTAAAGCGCTTTGGGCCATCCTGAGGTCATGAAAGGCGCTATATAAATGCAAGTCTTTCTTTTCATCACCACTCAACATTTCAACAGAAGTGTATTTGCATGCCAGAAGCTGAAGGTAAGATGATGATTGGTACTGACCATTATATGGAGAAGGCTCACCTTTGCTGGGCTTCTCCTCACTGGTATTCGCCAGCAAGGGGGCAGTCAGGACATGCATGCAGTGTTTGTAAAAGAAACTCAGGAATTCTGTCTTCTCCGTTTTCTGCAGAAAGGAAATACATCTTAATTTTAGCCTCCCTGCTAACAGAATGGAACGTGTACTACAAATCCTGCAGCCCGGAGACTGCAAGTTAAAGATCATCTATTAATATTTTAATTACCAAAAGCAGAACCTGATGTGGAAAAGGCTGGTCAGAGAACACCTTGCACTTACTGAAAATACTTCAAGATCTGGCAAAACAACGAGATATTTTGTTCTTCCATCTTGGACTGTGCCTGGACATGGCATTAAAGTTGCATTCATACCAGGGTGAAGTAGTAGTAATTAGTTTTGTTGCTGGTGGCGGTAGGAGGAACTCAAACGTGAGCAAATAAAAAAAACAAAAAAGCACCCAATAAACACTTCACACATTAATATATTGTTGCTGGCTCAGTTGAACATTCCTACTTCTCGGTCACAGGCTCATATTCCCCACCAGGATGTCAATTCATAATCTAGACCAGTGGTGTTCCAAGCTCATGTGTGTGAATATACTGACACACTTCCAGAGACCACTACTCTACTCTCCAAAAGACAGAGCCAGCGACCAAAGGGAAAACAGTGCTGGCATTGCAGAAACCATCAAATAGCACACAGAAATAGAAATAACATGCGCGCCAGTCAACACATACAGAAGAAAGTTAGAATCATAGAAATTTACAGCACGGAAGGAAGGCGGCCATTTCAGCCCACGCCAGCCGACAAAGCCATCCCACTTTCCAGCTCGTAACCTTGTAGGTTACGACACTCCAAGTGCACATCCGAATGGCCTATTCCTGCACCTATTTTCTATGTTTTTATGTTTAAAATGCGGTGCGGGTTTCTGCCTCTACCACCCTTTCAGACAGTGAGTTCCAGACCCTCATAACCCTCTGGCTGAAAACATTTCCTCTCAAATCCCCTCTAAACCTCCTACCAATTACTTTCAATCTATGCTCCCTGGTTACTGACCTCTCTGCTAATGGAAATAGATCCTACCTATCCACTCTATCTAGGCCCCTCATAATTTTATACACCTCAATAAGGTCTCCCCTCAGCCAAAGAAAACAAACCCAGCCTATCCAATCTTTCCTCATAGCTAAAATTCTCCAGTCCAGGCAACATCCTTGCAAACCTCCTCTGTACCCTCTCTAGTACAATCACATCTTTCCTGTAATGTGGTGACCAGAACTGCACGCAGTACTCCAGCTGCGGCCTAACCATTGTTTTATACAGTTCAAACGTAACCTCCTTGCTCTTGTATTCCATGCCTCGGCTAATAAAGGCAAGTATTCCGCATGCCTTCTTAACCACCTTATCTAGCTGACCTGCTACCTTCAGGGATCTGTGGACATGGACTCCAAGAGTACTTGAGACACAATGCTTGTGGTTTGCCTGGCTCCAGGCGACAAATAAATGATAATCTTGCAGATACCACTTTGCAAACCTATGATCCAGGCGGACACTCCAATAACTAACTAGTCATTCATCTCATTGTTGTTTGGGGAGATGTTGCTGGCTCAGAATGACTGCCACATTTACCGACACAACAATCACTGCACTGTAGGAGTAATTCATTTTAGTTTCCAGCACAAGGCATTGTATAAACGCAAGTATAATTTCTCATTTAAGTGCGATGTTTTCAATCATGCACTGTACAAATATGCATAATACTGCTAGTAACAACCCTGGGAGGGGCGGGGGGGGGGGTTAAGCGCCTACAATTCACTGACATTTAGATTAACTAGTGTCATGGGCCCTCAGACGTTAACATCCATGATGCTCCATGTCCAGCATGGTCCTGCACTCAGTCGGGGTGTGTGGCTATTGGGGCAAGGCACTGAGGGGTAACCAGAGTCCATGGATCTAGACTTCTGCATGACATGGTGGAGGGGGGGAAAAAAGCCTAGAAAACAGCAAAGTGCCCTCTGCCAACAAACTGTACCAGGTAGCAGAACTGTACCAGAATGATGGAAGGCAGGGCAGCAATTGCCATTGCTGTGAAAAGCAGATCACTTGCTCAGATCTTTTTTGAACTTGTTTAAATTAAATTGACCTTTCACTTGCTCAAAACCATTGCCTGAATTTCAAACCAAGAGGAAAGTATTGTGTTACCAAAGGAATAAAATGACAGTTTTGGGAAGAGTGGTCGAGATTCGTAAGGCACCAGACCAAAAGATTTAAAAAAAAAGGGGCAAGGTATAGATCAGAAGTGTAAAAAAAATACAGAGCATGAAGCATGGACTGTATGACTAATGCTCTTAATTGATGGGACAATACTGAATAAACTGAGAAACAGGCCACTTAAGCCTGCTTTGCTAAAATAAACAATGTTTGACCCTGTTGAAATCGCAGTGATGAGGAATTTGATATCAGTGTTCGCACATTAACAATCACCATCAAGACGAGTACTTCGACTTGTTTCATGTGGTTCCCTTTCTAAATTGACGGCAATCTGTTGAAAGTTTCAGCAAGGTTATACACCATTCTGAAATTACTTCACGGTGGGCCAGACTCTGGCTTTTCACCTCTGGGACCCAAGTATTAATTAAGTACAGACATACGTCTCAATCCAATTCCTCATGAGCTTGGGCCCAGAGCATATTAACTGTCCTCAGTCCATCACTAAATTGCCAAGCTCATTTAAAAAGAGGCCACAGAGAATGGAAAAATATCACACCGACACCCTTCTAAGGCAGTTTCCTGAGGCAGAGCAGAGGAAGTTTGACTGCAAGTAATTGAGATGTGACCTACCTAGAAGTACTTAATAAGCAAAGAGATTCACACACACACATTTACCCTAGATATTTACCCAGATCGGTTCATCATTCTACTGCTCTGCCAATAGTACTAATAGGTGCTCAATAAACATAGAAACATAGAAAATAGGTGCAGGAGCAGGCCATTCAGCCCTTCTAGCCTGCACCGCCATTCAATGAGTTCATGGTTGAACATGAAACTTCAGTACCCCCTTCCTGCTTTCTTGCCATAACCCTTGATCCCCCGAGTAGTAAGGACTTCATCTAACTCCTTTTTGAATATATTTAGTGAATTGGCCTCAACTACTTTCTGTGGTAGAGAATTCCACAGGTTCACCACTCTCTGGGTGAAGAAGTTTCTCCTCATCTCGGTCCTAAATGGCTTACCCCTTATCCTCAGACTGTGACCCCTGGTTCTGGACTTCCCCAACATTGGGAACATTCTTCCTGCATCTAACCTGTCTAAACCCGTCAGAATTTTAAACGTTTCTATGAGGTCCCCTCTCATTCTTCTGAACTCCAGTGAATACAAGCCCAGTTGATCCAGTCTTTCTTGATAGGTCAGTCCCACCATCCCGGGAATCAGTCTAGTGAATCTTTGCTGCACTCTCTCAATAGCAAGAATGTCCTTCCTCAAGTTAGGAGACCAAAACTGTACACAATACTCCAGGTGTGGCCTCACCAAGGCCCTGTACAACTGTAGCAACACCTCCCTGCCCCTGTATTCAAATCCCCTCGCTATGAAGGCCAACATGCCATTTGCTTTCTTAACCGCCTGCTGTACCTGCATGCTAACCTTCAATGACTGATGTACCATGACACCCAGGTCTCGTTGCACCTTCCCTTTTCCTAATCTGTCACCATTCAGATAATAGTCTGTCTCTCTGTTTTTACCACCAAAGCGGATAACCTCACATTTATCCACATTATACTTCATCTGCCATGCATTTGCCCACTCACCTAACCTATCCAAGTCACTCTGCAGCCTAATAGCATCCTCCTCGCAGCTCACACTGCCACCCAACTTAGTGTCATCCGCAAATTTGGAGATACTGCATTTAATCCCCTCGTCTAAATCATTAATGTACAATGTAAACAGCTGGGGCCCCAGCACAGAATCTTGCGGCACCCCACTAGTCACTGCCTGCCATTCTGAAAAGTACCCGTTTACTCCTACTCTTTGCTTCCTGTCTGACAACCAGTTCTCAATAGGATAGTTCAGTGGCTGCTCTCTGATCCTTTATAAATAGGATAATGTCCAGCGATGTCGAAGACTACACCAATTATAACATCACCGGCTTGGATTCAAAACTCTGCTCAAACTAAGCACAAATATTCACAAGTGCAACTGTCATTTCTGCTATCCAGCAGAGGGAGCTGTTGAGTGATTCGGATCACAGCACAACAAGAGTTCACATAAAGGCTACATCTTCTCATGTACTAATCATCTCAAAATCAATCAAGGGGACAGAGTGAAGGTGGTTACATAGTGAAATATGTTGTTCAGTCATCGAGGTGACAATATTCTGTACACACCTCTAGGGTTATGGCTATTAACCAGCAATATTTAACCTATTTCACCCCCAACATTTGGCTAGTTGCCATTTGGAAATAGCTGTCTAGGGTAAGATTTCCCGTAAGGAATCCAGGAAGGGAGGTTAAGTTGGAACCTGTGTTCCCTAATGCTAGCTGAGTGTCATTTGTAGTAACCCAGCAGCAATCTAACCATGCCCTCTGTGGCACAGGCACAGCACTTAATAGAAGAATCGATCCTAAAATCGGTCTGGAACTAACCAAAATAATTTCTGCCGTTACAGCTAACAACATTTTAGGATTGGGTCAGAGAACATTTTAACAGAAGCAACACCTTCACATTGATGCCCAATGCAGTGAATAAAGTACACCAAGTAAATCCCCAACAAGGTGACATTTAAAGATGTGAATCAGCATGTAAGCAATAAAGCTGAAGGTGTATTTGAACCTATATTCTATAAGCTCTTTCAAAGCCGGCACAGATGCGATGGGCCGAATGGCCTCCTTCAGTGCGGTATCATTCTATAATTCTATAAAATTCTGTAGCTTTGGTACCTCATTTGAGCTAATTAAAGAGAGCGCACATGGATCTGTAAAGATCATGTCTAACGAACCTAATTGAATTTTTTGAGGAAGTAACTGTAGTAGTAGACCAGGGAATGCCTATGGATGTAGTTGATATGGATTTCCAGAAGGTATTCAATAAGGTTCCATAGAAGACACTGTTGGCTAAAATTAACGCTCATGGAATTGAAGGCAAATTATGTACCTGGTCAGAAGATTGGTGAGTCAGTAGAAGACGGAGAATAGGGATAATAGGTATGTGCTCAAATTGGAAGGAAATGACTAGCGGTGTCCCACAAGTATCTGTGCTGGGGTTTCAACTATTTATTAATGACTTAGATAACATAATAGAGAGCTATGCATTCAAGTTTGCCGATGACACAAAGATTGGTGGCATAGAAAGTAGTGTACATGGAAGACTAAAATTGTAGAGAGACATTGATAGATTAAGTGAGCTGGCAAAACTGTGGCAGATGGATTTCAACGCAGGCAAGTGTGAGGACTATTTTGGACCAAAAAAGGATAGGTCCGAATATTATTCAAATAGTGAAAAGCTAGCAACAGTGGAGGCCCAAAGGGATTTAGGGATCCATGTACAGATCACTAAAATGTAGTGGTCAGGTACAAAGAATAATCAAAAAGGCTAATGGAATGTTAGCCGTTGTAATTAGTGGGCAAGAATCGAAAGGGGAAGAAGTTTTGCTACAGCTACACTAAAGCCTGGTTGGACATCTGGAGTACTATAAAAACATAAGAAATAGGAGCAGGAGTAGGCCATATGGCCTCTTGAGCCTGCTCCACCATTTAATACGATCATGGTGATTTAATCATGGACTCAGCTCCACTTCCCTGCCCGCTCTCCAAAACCCCTTATCCCCTTATCGTTTAAGAAACTGTCTATTTCTGTCTTAAATTTATTCAATGTCCCAGCTTCTACAGCTCTCTGAGGCAGCAAATTCCACAGATCCACAAGCCTCAGAGAAGAAATTTCTCCTCATCTCAGTTTTAAATGGGCGGCCCCTTATTCTAAGATTATGCCCTCTAGTTCTAGTCTCCCCTATTAGTGGAAACATCCTCTCTGCATCCACCTCGTCAAGCCCCCTCGTAATCTTATACGCTTAGATAATATCACCTCTCATTCTTCTGAATTTGAATGAGTAGAGGCCCAACCGACTCAACCTTTCCTCATAAGTCAACCCCCTCATCCCCTGAATCAACCTCGTGAACCTTCTCTGAACTGCCTCCAAAGTAAGTGTATCCTTTCGTAAATATGGAAACCAAAACTGCACGCAGTATTCCAGGTGTGGCCTCACCAATACCCTGTATAGCTGTAGCAAGACTTCCCTGCTTTTATACTCCATTCCCTTTGCAATAAAGGCCAAGATACCATTGGCCTTCCTGATCACTTTCAATTTTCATGCACAAGTACCCCCAGGTCCCGCTGTACTGCAGCACTTTGCAATCTTTCTCCATTTAAATAGTAACTTGCTCTTTGATTTTTTTCTGCCAAAGTGCATGACCTCACACTTTCTAACATTATACTCCATCTGCCAAATTTTTGCCCACTACTTAGCCTGTCTATGTCCTTTTGCAGATTTTTTGTGTCCTCCTCACACTTTGCTTTTCCTCCCAGCTTTGCATCGTTAGCAAACTTGGCTACGTTACACTCAGTCCCTTCTTCCAAGTCGTTAATATAGATTGTAAATAGTTGGGGTCCCAGCACTGATCCCTGCGGCATCCCACTAGTTACTGATTGCCAACCAGAGAATTAACCATTTGTCCCAATGTTGCCCGTAATTTTTTTGAGGGTGCGCGGCCTCTTTAAGGGACTGAATGGACCATTCATAGATGCGTGCATGAAATAGCGTGTTTCAGGCTGCACGAGAACGACAGAGAGAAGCACAGCCGGACAGCTTGGAGGGAATGTTGAGTAACACCGCACCTTTGAAAGGGTATATTTGCCTTGGAAGGTTCGAAGGGTTAGATTATGAGGAGAGATTACATAATCTAGACTTGTATTCCCTGTAATATGGAAGGTTAAGGGTTGATTTGATTGTGAAGGTTTTAAAGGATTTTGGAAGGAATTGATAGGCTAGATAGAGAAACCTATTCTGCTGGTAGGGAGAGTCTTAGACAAGGGGATATAACTTAAAGTCAGAGTCAGACCATTCAGGAGAGAAGTTAGGAAACAGTTCTTTACACAAAGGAACTACTTTTTTTTAAAACCGAGGATTACATCGGATATACAGCACAGAAACAGGCCATTCGGCTCAACTAGTCCACGCCGACGTTTATGATCCACTTGAGCCTCTTCCTGTCTTTGCTCATCTAACCCTACCAGCATAACCCCTTCTCCCGTATATGCTTGTCTACCCTCCCCTTAAATGCATCGATACTATTCGCTTCCACCACTCCCTGTGGTAGCGAGTTCTACATTCTCACCACTCTTTGGGTAAAGAAATTGCTTCTGAATTCCATTTGGATTTCTTGGTGACTGTCTTGTATTGATGGCCTCTAGTTATGCTCTTCCCCACAAATGGAAACACTCTCTGTATCTACTCTTTATCAAAACCTTTTATAATTTAAAAAACCTGCGTTAGGTCACCCCTCAGCCTTCTTTCAGAAAAGAGACCCAGCCTGTTCATCCATTCCTGTGGTAGCTAGTGTGCAACGGCCACCCCACGCTAAAAGAATTCACGCACAGGCATCTTCCACTCTTTAAAATGAAGTTCGGGACCTGACCCGCATTGGTCTCATCAATCACCTTAGAACTCATTTTAGTGTGGAAGCAAGTCATCCTCGGCTCTGGGGGACTGCCTAAGAAGAGAAGAATTTCTGATATGTACACTCTTGCATTTCTGGTATCATCCTTGTAAAGAATCTCCCACAAAATGCAGTAGATGCCAGCTCAATTAATAATTTTAAATATCAGATTGATAGGTTGTTGCTATAAAAGGATATGGAGCCAAGGCAGCTTAATGACGGAACAGCTATGTTCCTAACACACAGAAAAATTAATGAAATAAGCTAGTACAGAACCTGCCCAACATTGGGTGCAGCTCGAGGTTAAAATAGTCCTCTGAAGCAGTGGAATCACACTGGTGATTTATGTTGCTCTAGAGGCCACACACAATATATAAATACTGATTCAGTACAACCGCTCAAAATAGAAACGGATTCCCGATTCAGCAGCAAGTAGAGGAATATGGGCTTGGCACTAGGAGAAGATAAAATGTCCTGTCATGGTCCTTCATGGACAGCGGGCTAGCTGGAGCTACAAGTGTTTTTTATTGTCCTTACCTTTGATAAACTGCACGGACTATCATGGATTCATCCTAGCTTTGTTAAGAGTTCTCAATACGCACGGTGTTACATGCAACCTCAGATTTCAGGACAGGATAGATTGCTGCAGTCGTGATCTCTAAAGACAGCACGAGCACGAGCAGCAGATGGTGTTATATATTTAAAAAGGGGGTGGGGGTATGGGGAAGTAACAGAAAGCAATAGAGCGTATGCGAGAAAGAGTAAAAAAAATAAGCAAGAGTTCAATGCGCTTGTCAACAATTAGTTTCATAGGAATATGGGTAAACCGTTCATCCCCTCATTTCGCAGATCAATGGAAGCCTTATACAGCGATCCAATACTCCCAAGCTATTCTATTAACTGACGCCAGCTTTGGATGCTTTAGCCAGGAAATTAGACCCTTTGGCGCCGTTAAGGCCGGTTTCGAAGAAAAAATGCTGCCGCCGCGCTTCCGTCACGGAACGTGGTGGCCACCATTTTGGGCCGGTCGACAGCGCAGATGCTGCCTACGCGCACTTTCCATATTTAAATGATCCATATAGTAATGTCAGTCGGTGTGCAATGCCTGAATTGATCACTCTGTGTTTCCTTCTATTAGGTCACCAGAGCCTTTGAAAGCTGCAGCTCGATTTATCTCAGAAAAGTAGAATTACTATCAGAAAATCCTGAAGTACGTATTTCCCCCACAATTAGTTACATACTTGGAGAAACCATTGTGCTTGGAATTTAAGTTAGAGCGCATGCATTAAGAGCTCGCCACTAAATGCTCCAATGCTTGGAAATACAGCCTAGCGGGGAATTCCCGAATCCATTGGGTGAAGCAGCAGATGGCATTCAACACGCAGAAAGCCATTTCAGCAAGGTCAGAACACACAAAATGAGCTTTTGCATCCTTAACTTAATGAATGAACAAATTAAGTCCTCAATGGGTAGACTCAGTAGTCTGGGTGATAGCTGAACAGGCCGATGGAGAATTACTGGTGTACTTCTGCACTAATCCCAAGACACATATACCTGAAACAAAGTAGTCTCAATGCCTCAAAGGGGATTGTTTGGAGACAGGCAAAATAATCTCATTTATCTTGCGCAGCCTTTTAAAAACACACCACGGCTAAGTTTTGATCATCACCGAGCATCTATCAAGATTAGCTTCTTTGTAGTTCTTGTCCAGAGTCACTGGTTTAGCCGAATTGGCCTTCATGGAGCATCCTTGCCTTACTTGTGCTGAACTGACAATCTTAATCAGTGACTGGTGACACAAACAGGAGCTTCATTGCCGATTCTGCCCCCCAACCCCACCTCGTACAGTTACAGCAAAACCCTAATGCCGCAGGTTTCATTGATTTGGGCCACATTTTCTTTGCAGGCCACCATAGCAGCAGGTGCGCTTTCATCTCATAGGTCCTTTGAAAAACTGATGATACCACCCTCACGTCCTCAAGTCCTTTTAGACATCAACACATCCAGTTGACTGATCAATGGTACAGAGAAAAAGGGTGCAACTTGCTTTTGTGCACGGATCACGTATCGTTGTGATAAAGAGTGTATGCACACACAATTTATCAAAGGTGGCGTAGTATTTGAAATTTGATGCTGAAAGCCATTAGCAACTTCTGAGCAAGTGCATATTTTTGGGGGAGAAGATCATTTCTATTAGTGAACAAATCTGCAATTTAAGTGGCAACAAACAGAGTTGTTGTAGCTGGAAATTTTAAACCTCCTAGCTTATAAGAATCAGTGCCGAGCAAAAGGAGTTCAATGGAAAAAAAGGTCAGGTATCGAAAACAAGAAAGGCACAACCCAACATCACTATATTGCATCATTTAGGAGCTAAATGCATTGTGCATTTATGATCAGGCGTAACTTGCACACACCAACTATGGATTGGCAAAGCTAATCTTGAAAAAAAAGCTTTGTTTTGAAGGGCTCAAACTAATGCTTGTAAATGTGCAAAGTCTTCACCTGTTGAACTAATGAAGGTTCCCACATTAAATTGGACAGCTGCTAGTCAAACTCAAGTATGATATTCGGTCAGCAGGTTCCAGTTAAACAAAGAATATGAGAATTCCACCCCACCCCCTCCGTAATGCACTATTTGATGCATCCTCTAAAACTCTCCACTTGCCTGGATGAGTGCAGCTCCAACAACACTCAAAAAGCTCAACACCAGCCAGGACAAAGCAGCCCCATTGATTGGCGCGTCATCCACCACCTTCAACATTCACTCCCTCCACCACCGGTGTACCGTGGCTGCAGTGTGTACCGCCCACAAGATGCACTGCAGCAGCTCGCCAAGACTTCTCCGGCAGTACCTCCCGAACCCACGCCCTCTACCACTTAGAAGGACAATTGCAGCAGGCGCATGGGAACACAATCACCTCCAAGTCACACACCATCCCGACTTGGAACTATATTGCCATTCCTTCATCATCGCTGGGTCAAAATCCTGGCACCTCCTCCCCAACAGTACCTTCTCACCACACGGACTGCAACGGTTCAAGGGGGCTCACCACCTTCTCAAAGCAATTAGGGATGGGCAATAAATGCCGGCCTTGTCAGCGACGCTCACATCCCAGAACGAATAAAAGAAAAAATCCCACTCAAGTGGAAAGGAACGCGCACACATGGCAATTACACTTAATTTCTATAATGCTCCTCGTGTGTTAGGAGACATCCCAGGATGGACACAAAGCAGTAAAGAGAGTGCGCGGTTGGCAGGGGGTGAAAGAGCAATCAAAGAGAAGGATATTTAGGTTTTTGAAAGCAGGAAGGAAGTGACAAGCTGACCGTGCCGAAGAAGCGAATTTGGAGGGCGGAGGAATATGGGCTGAAAAAGTGTCTGTCAATGGTGGAAGAGAGAATGAGAATGGTACCCAATGGGGCAAGACAACATGAAGGAGATTATGGAGGTAGGGCTAGGAAAGGCCAAGAAGGGACTTCAAAGGAAGAACAAGGATCTTTTCTTTTGGGTATATGTGGACCGTGACAAGGATGGGCAGATGATGGAGATGCAGGCCGTATAGATGTGTGGATGAGCACAGAGGTCTGGGCATTCCAGATGACTGTGTTTAAGGGTGAAAGGATGGCAACGAGAGCGTTGGAGAAATTCGGCCTCAATGAGATAAAGTTATGGATTGAGGTTTCGTGGCAGCGGGGGAGGCAGCTGCCGATGTTTTAGAGGACCAAGAAAGCAATCTTGGTAAAGGACTAACGGGATGAAGAAAGCTGAGCTCAAGGGTTAAGAGAAGCACCAAGGTTCAACACCTCTGGACTCAGTTGGAGGTGGCAACCAGGGGAGGATGATGGAGGTGTGGGTTAAGACGAAATACTAAGTTTTTATATTAAAATAATTTAAATGCAGAAAATGGTCAGTTATGAACACCTGGATAACTGGAAAATAGAATGCAACTTATAAAAACAATATACTTACATTGGCTGTGGCCAACATGTTCTCAGGGTCAACTAAAGTGCGGAGTAGTCCCATAAGTTGGACTGCACCGCCCAGCTCAGGATCTGGATCACAAATCATATGTTCAATGATGAGATTGATGAGCAGGATATCCTAAAAGAAAGTACACCAATAACTATAAGTTTCATATTCAAACCAAGATGTGAACTAGTGCAGCACTGTACTGATCACCGAGTGGCCACATAACAGCTCTCTCCCACGTGAGTGTCCCACGTTTCACACAATAGTGGTGGATGGTTTAGGGAAAAGCGAAGTACTAAACGGAATACAAGTGTCACAAGCACACACATTCTTCGGGTTTTTTTGCCATTCAAGTTCAGTTGTGTCTGCTGGTTTAGGCTTTCATCATGCATAACCACCTTGCTTTACTTGTATTCAACGATACTTGAAAGTGTCAAGGGCTGATTGTTCTGAAAATCAGTGTTTTCTGTTTAGAATATACAACGCTTCTAGTATTCCCAATATAATCGGGGTCATTAAAGTAGCGAGGAAATAAGGTGAATTGTGTTTTTATTATGTACAATTCTGAGATTTCTTACTGTCAGTGGGAGAACATTCAGTCAAAACCACAAAGCAGTAACACTTCACAGGTTTTGCTGCATGCGCTAACAGGCATCACTGCACAAGGATACAGGGAGAACACTATCAGTCCAAGTACATATCCTAATTATTTCCTGTATAATCATAACTTCTGGTTTTACACTTCAACTTGTGAACTTGAGCTTCAAAGGTTAAGACAATTTTACTACAAGGAACTGAAACTACAGCTATTTTTTTGTGGCTCAAGCAAATTACACAAGAAAAAAAGGTGATCGAATAATTGGAATACACAAATACAGCACAGTATATTTTACATACATTACATAACTAATTTCCAAGTCCTCTATAATGTCTTTAAATAAAGTTGAAGCATGTTAGATTTTGGAATAGAAGTACACCATAAAATTATCAGAATTAAAGACATGGATTTATATAGCGCCTTCCCCGACCATCAGACATCTCAAATCGCTTTACAGCCAAATAAGTACATTGAGTGTAGTCATTGTTGTAATGTGGGAAACACGGCAGCCAATTTGCGCACAGCAAGCTCCCACAAACAGCAATGTGATAATGACCAGATAATCTGTTTTTTTGTTATATTAATTGAGGGATAAATATTAGCCAGGACAATGGGGAGAACTACCCTGCTCTTCTTTGAAATAGTGTCATGGGATCTTTTACGTCCACTTGAGAGCAGACGGGGCCTCGGCTTAACGTCTCATCCAAAAGACGGCACCTCCGACAGTGCAGCCCTCCCTCAGCATTGCACTGGAGTGTCAGCCTAGATTTTTTGGTGGTCAAGTCCCTGGAGTGGGATTTGAACCTACAGCCTTCTGACTCAGAGGTGAGAATGCTACCCACTGAGCCACAGCTGACACATAATGGAGTAGAGGAGCAGAGGACCTTGGTGCAGATACAGGACACTAAAAGGTGCCTGCTCAATCGGATAAGGCAAATAAAGGCACAAGGAATCTTTGATTTTCTATCTAGAATCATGCAGTACAGAAGCAAGGTAATAATGCTAGTGTTGCACAAGACCTTAATTGGTGGAGTACTGTGTATGGTTATGGGCAATCCATTAGAGAAAGGTTATAAAAGCAATGGAAATGGTGCTGGGTATATCAACTAGGATGTTACCAGGGATGAGGGGTTACAGTTATGAAAAGAGATTTGATAAATCAGGGTTTCTCCCTCTCCCTCCCCTAGATCGGAAAAGGTTGGAGGGTTGATCAGACAGATCTTCTAGATTATAAATGGAATTAGATAGTTACCTGAAAGTAAAGAGTGTAGGGAGCGAACAGAGGAGTGGGGTAAGACTTCATAGCTCCACCTGCAGTAGCGTGACATGCTGGTTACCATGTGGCTGTTGAGTTACAGGTGAATTTTTGACCGCTCAAAATGATGGGCAGTTTTCTGAGGAAGCAGAGCTTCTGTGGAGCTTTGCCAGAAAGAAGAGTAGCGTTTACAGCAGGGCTGCAGTTTTATGCTCCACACCATCCTCCTTTCACCCTACCAACAGAACCTTCCAATCCTTTCTCCCTCATATACTTATCTGGCTTCCCCAGAAATGCATCTATGCTACTCGCCTCAACCACTCCACATGGTCGCAGTTTGATGTTAACATGCAGACACTGTGAGGTGGAAAGCGCTGTTTAATTGGATTTATTTTGGAGAAGTCGGGGATAAAGTGAAATCTGCAGTTGAAATTATTTGACAAGTTTAAAAAATAAAATTAAAACTAAGTATTTGCAAGGTGTGGTCTTCTATTCTCCTGTCTCAAGATGATGTACAAGCGAGTTCTTTCCTCGTCTCTCATCCAAGGAGAGGATGACAAGCAGGGTGTTTCAATTACTGGTGTCAAAGTCTCTCCTTTATGGCGTTGGAAGCCCAGGGTGTGCCGCAAAGCGTTTTAAAAATGTTGGTGCTGAGCTGAGGTTTAAGAGGGTTGTTCTGTGTGAGAATTGTTGAAACATCAAGACTGTAGCCCTTGGCCAATTTCTATGCTCAGTTCCAACTATGGGTGCAAGCCTATATTTTCGTCCTTACTGTTAAACAGATAAATGACGCTCACATTTCAGAGCAGTTTCTATAGCTATATAAGAAAATGATCTGATCTCTGTTGAGTCAACAGAGACACACTTTTAGCACCAATCCCCCAGGACCTTGCTCCACTGCAAAAGGGCTGCTAATGGGCCGAAACACCAATAACTCTCCCTCTCTGTCTGTCTCTCTCACACATAACTCGATTCCTCTGACCACTAAACAAGGAGGTGGAGGGAAGAAAGTGAAACAGCAAGAACAATTAAATACTTCCTATTGGAGGTATGTTTTTCATTCCCTAATTAAACAATACAGCAATGGTCCCTTATAATAAACTATTCTGGCAGATTTGCATTAATGTTGTAT
Organism: Pristiophorus japonicus; assembly: GCF_044704955.1. Lineage (NCBI taxonomy): Eukaryota > Metazoa > Chordata > Chondrichthyes > Pristiophoridae > Pristiophorus > Pristiophorus japonicus. The sequence goes on from NC_091980.1 coordinate 307,124,767, forward strand.
TTTGATTCCTGGGAATGTGTGCTACGATATACATCATGCTTAATACTGTACTGAAAAGCAGATCATGTAGTCAACCACTAAATTCCTGATTTTTTTTCGGAACATTTTCAGAACTACACATTAGTCTAACAAAGATCTTATCTTATGGGTTTTGAAGGATGTGAGAAAATGTATTCCTAACTTTTCAACTGCAATATTACAGATTATCTTTTACTTTAAATAATTGTAAGAGCACAAAAATAGACTTTTGTTTTTAGTTTCCTCTTGAGAGATAAGATTTATTGATCAATTTGAACTCCAGCTTGGTGTCTGATACATGAAGGCCAAATGGAGATTTTTATGAGGATTCCAATTACATGGTTAACAGATTCATACAACATGCTGATTTGGGACATGAGTGGACAACATGTTTGGCACCTTAGAGGAATCAAACCCCTATCCATCCAGTTTATTTTTCCATTGCAATTTTGGTATTCCACTTTATATATAGAAGGTATATTATAAATGCACTGGGTGAATATTTATACATGAAATAAGTTTAAACAGGTACATGGAGCAAGTTTAAGGAGCATGAGCTCCTTGATATATTACTAGCCCTAAATCTTGCCTCATTAATTTAAGTCAGTCTGGTGGGTCTCATCAAACCGAAGTAAGCTTAAAAGTTGCCAGCTTGGCTCAGTTCGTAGCCACAACAGAAAGTTGTTGGTGCGCACTCATAAGCATTCCAAGTGCAGTAGAGAGTGACGCATTGTCAGAAATGATATCCTTCAGATGGGGTGCCAAACGGAGTTCCTGACTATCTGTTCAGCTGGGATGTTAACAATCCCATGGCACTATTTGAAAAGGAGCAGGAAGTTTCACCTGGTGCCCTGGCCAAAATAAAAATAACCCTACCCCCCACCCCCGCCCAAAACACAGATTAAGTGGTCACTCATCTCTTCGCTGCTGGGGAGGTGTTGCTGACCCAGAATGGATGCTGCTTTATGGCTTCATAACAGTTAGTGCACTTCAAAAAAGTAATTTGTGAAGCTGAGAAAAACATTCAGCTGTACAATCATTTGCCAATCACCACGAGTAACTACTATTTAGTTTTTACTATTTAGTGGCCCACAGGGCTGTAGTGATACCCGCCGCCCTGTATGGCTCAGAGATGTGGGCCATATACAGAAGACACCTCAAATCACTGGACAAATACCACCAACGATGTCTCCGCAAGATCCTGAAAATCCCCTGGGAGGACAGACGCAGCAACATTAGTGTCCTTGATCAGGACAACATCCCCAGCATCGAAGCACTGACCACACTCGACCAGCTCCGTTGGGTGGGCAACATTGTTCGCATGCCTGACACGAGACTCCCAAAGCAAGTGCTCTACTCGGAACTCCTACATGGCAAGCAAGCCAAAGGTGGGCAGAGGAAACGTTTCAAGGACACCCTCAAAGCCTCCTTGATAAAATGCAACATCTCCACCGATACCTGGGTGTCCATAGTCAAAGACCGCCCTAAATGGAGGAAGAGCATCCGGGAGGGCGCTGAGCACCTCGAGTCTCGTCACCGAGAGCATACAGAAAGCAAGCGCAGGCAGCGGAAGGAGCGCGCGGCAAACCAGACTCCCCACCCCCCTTTCCTTCAACCACTATCTGTCCCACCTGTGACAGACACTGTAATTCCCGTATTGGAGTGTTCAGTCACCTGAGAACTCACTTTGAGAGGAAGCAAGTCTTCCTCGATTTCGAGGGACTGCCTATGATAATGATTTAGTTCAATTGGGAAGTCAACAGCTACTGGCAGAAAAGTACTTTAAATGGCTCAGAATCATTTGCAAAACACAATCCATAGTTAACCTAGAGTTTTTAAGGATGGTTTAATGTGTATGGACATTGTTTCATTCCACAGAACAGGCATCCCTTGTCATAATGAGAACAAAATACATCAAATCGTGAACATTTAAATCAACAACATTTCAAAATAGAATTACATAGAATTTACAACACAGAAATAGGCTGTTCAGCCCAACCAGTTGTTTATCCTCCGCACGAGGAGCAGTTGTAATCCCACTTGCCCACCTTGTTCCCATATCCCTTTTGTTCAACCACCTATCTAATCTATTCTTAAATGTTGATGCAGACTCTGCTTCAATCAGTAACTCCGCTAGTACATTCAACGCCCCCATAACCCTGTGAAAAAACATTTCTCTTGCTCTCTGTCCTAAATCTCACAATCTTGTATTTATGTCCACTTATTCTAACACCCTCAATTCTCGGAAACTCTGTTTGTAGCTATTCTGTCCCAAACTTTCACAATTTTAAAATATGTCAAAAAAAATTCTTAATATCAGTTCCAATGAAAATATCCCTAAATTTTCAACTATTATTTCATATTTGTATTTCCTCATGCCAGGCAGTATCCTAGCGAACCTGTACAATACCCTCGCCTTTGCCTCAACACTCTTTCCTATGACGTGCAGTCCAAAACTGTTCACGTTCCTCCAACTGTGATCTTAACGTTTTATATTAAAAAAAGCACTTGCATTTATGTAGCACCTTTCACAACCTCAGGATGTCCTAAAGCACTCTACAGCCAATGAAGTACAGGTTGAACCTCTCTTATCCGGCACCCTCGGGACCTGGCCTGTGCCAGACAAAAGAATTTGCCGGACGACGGGAGGTCACGCTGACCCTCAACTTACCTGGTCCTGATGAACGCACTCGTGCCTCCTGACCGTCTCCGCCACGGTCTGGCTCCAAAACTCTTTCTCCGCGCTGCTTTATTGAATGTCGTCTCAAAAGATGGCGCCCCGACCCCGAAGCTAGATTTGTGCATGCGCTGCGCAGAAGGCTACTGTCGACATTTAGTCCCGATTCACCCGCTGCCGATAACACTGCTGACAACGACGTTGTACAGAAGCCTACTGTGCAACATTTAGTCCCGATTCACCCACTGCTGACAACGATATGGTACAGAAGCCTACTGCACAGCATTTAGTCTCGATTCACTCACTGCAACAACGACGTTGTACAGAAGCCTACTGTGCAGCATTTAGTCCCGATTCACCCACTGCTGACGATATGGTACAGAAGCCTACTGCACAGCATTTAGTTCCGATTCACCCACTGCTGACAACGACGTACAGAAGCCTACTGCGCAGCATTTAGTCCCGATTCACCCACTGCTGACAACGACGTTGTACAGAAGCCTACCACACAGCACTTAGTCCCGATTCACCCACTGCCGATAACGCTGCTGACAACGACGTTGTACAGAAGCCTACTGCGTAGCATTTAGTCCCGATTCACCCACTGCTGACGACAACGTTGTACAGAAGCCTACTGCGCAGCATTTAGTCCTGATTCACCCACTGCTGACGACGACGTACAGAAGCCTACTGCGTAGCATTTAGTGCCGATTCACCCACTGCTGATGACATTGTACTGAAGCCTACCGTGCAACATTTCTAGCCCAGCAACCGTTGGGGGAGGGGAGGGCGCCAGCAAGAGGAGGAAAGATTTAAACAACAGAATGCGGCTGCTGTATTAAACGTCAACGAAGGGTAATGCTGACAACGTTGCTGTCAACGGCCCGACTGCTTTCTGCGCACGTGCCGGGAATGATGCCGGACAAAGGAGGTTGCCGGATTAAAGAGTGCCGGTTTTGAGAGGTTCAACTGTACTTTTGAAATGTAGCCACTGTTGTAAAGTAGGAAACGCAGTAGCCAATTTGCACACAGCAAGGTCTCACAATCACATGAGGTACATGATCAGACAATCTGTTTTAGTGATGTTGGTTGAGGGATTATAAATCTCGGAGAACTTTCCTCTTTTTCGCTGTGAGATCTTTTATGTCCACCTGAGGGGGCAGGCTGGGCCTGGGTTTAATGTTTCATCCGAAAGCAGGCTGCTCCGACAGTGCACTGGCACTGAGTGTCGATCTGGATTATGTGCACAAGTCTCTGGCGTGGGTTTGAACCCACGACCTTCTGACTCAGATAGATTAATCACTACATCTTGATACCTTCAATACTAGAACTGTATATTAAATACATGGTAATACAGTAATGCTTTGACAATTAGTCCATCTAGCTCGTGTAAAGCAGCATAGACTATATTCCAGCAAAGTTCAAACATTTAAGAAACCCACAATTTCCAAGTACTCACATCATCGTTTTGTTGAGCTTCCTGCATGACAAATTCTCGTACCATGGAGGGATTGTACTCGACCAAATAGGAAAATATATCAGTGGCTGCACTTCGCACCTGAACGTCATCCATACCCTGGAAATCAATATTTGAAAAGTTAGTAAGGTATACAGAGTTAGCACACAATAGGCAGACTCGGAAAGAAAACAGTGAGATCTTGGTCAAATTACTCTATCAGAACGTTCACGACTGCTACTATATATTAAATACAAAAATATAGCAGTGTTTTGAGAAAGAGATCGTTGGAGATCTGGAACAGTAGGCTAGATAAACCAATCTGGTTCCTTACACGGATTCAGGAATCTATAACCCTTTATCTTGTTTCCCCAACAAGAATTCATCCAGTCCGTTTTGAAACACTGCCAGAGTTTTCTATTCTATCCACTCTTGGTGATCTGCTCCACAGTTCGATCTCCCTTACTAAAATCATCTAACGGTTCAGATTTTTTTTAAACTTCCTCCCGCCCTTTAAATTATGTCGCTTAGTCCTTGAATCCTATGCCCGACAATTTCTTGGATCTGAATTCTCTATGAAAATCTTAAAGACCTCTATCAAGTCCCTCTCTTGCTATGCTTCTCAAGACAGAGAAGTCCCAGGGTAGAAATCTTTCCTCATAACCAAGTCTGTTGTTCATGAAACAATCCCCTAACCCTCCCCTGGACTCTCTCCAATTCTACTACATCTTTCCTGTAATACGGAGACCAAAATCTTAATGCAGTACTCCAGATGCAGCCTCACCGAGGCCAGATTCAATTTCAACATCATCTGCTCAGACTTGTAGGTCACATCCTAGCTACAGGTCAAAATTTCATGTGTTTTCAACTACCTGCAAAAACAACCACCGAACTGATAAGTTTTAATGATCTATCCATCAAAACTTGCAAAATTTAAAATCAAGGCCTTTTTTGTTCTAAATACCTTTAAACTAGTGTAAGCAAATATTTCAATCAGCCCACGTGTTATATGATCTGTACGATTACTCAAGTGCTTTGTGGGAGGGTAGCACGGTGCACACAGCTGCAACGTGAAGAATTAACAGCGATGGTTTCAGGGAGCAGGAGACAATATCATGGCACGATTGGTCCCTGTCATTTTGGGCATAGCAGAGTAAAATACCTGGAGCAGAGACACTGAGGGTATAGTATGCCCAGGAAACAGCCAGTAAACTGAGAACATATAACTAGGATTGAAAAGATAGGATTGTAAAGACGGAAAGCAATCCTAAAGTAAAAATGAAAGAAACAGTAAGTACCCCTGTACCATTTATAAAAAAAATAAAGCTTTGCTTAATAATTATTTATTTTCTTCCCGTCTCTCTGAACCTAAACGCCCATCTGAGAGGAAGGGCTGGAGATGTCCCTCACAAAGCCATGCCTCAAAACTTTGTGGTCCCATTAGAAAGCTGATCCATAGATTACAGATCTTCTTGGCATCCTTTGTGGTCCTTGATCCCAATCAGGACTGGAAAATCTTGCATGCACCCGATACTGAAGGTTCCAGTCATGAAGACTCACAATAGGAATTGAAGTCCGAAAGCGAAGGCGAGATATAAAGGGAGGAACCTGCTGTTTGTGTGTCACTTGATGGTGGGAGTGGGTGGGGGGGGGGGGGGTTACTACTCTGTGGCACTGCTCCAGGACCTTGACTAGGGCAACTAATTTCTCATACAAGACAGGAGACTAATATTTTTTTCCCACTTTCTAAAAAAAAAAACGATTTCATTTATTTTGATTCGAGACAGCACTGCATGAAGCAGCCGATCTGGCAGTGTTTCTATTTGCAACATAACACGACTCGGTTCAATTTCCTTGCAGCTGCTGTCGTACTAAAGCTGGTTGTCTGTAAAGCTGTTCCGCATAGATATTACATTCCCATATCGCTTCAGGGTCCTAGCCTACGCCTCCACACACACGAGGTCCTGTGAGACCTCGAGTGGGGACAGTAGTCAGGCCAGCAGGGGGAGGGCTAGGTCCAGGGTGCGCCAGGAGCAGGACCCATGACACCCTGGTGCTGCTATTCAGGCCTCCTGAAGCTGTAGTTACGTAGACGGCGGCTCTCCTCGGTGCCCAGTGCAAGCGTTCCGTTCTATTTTGAGTCCGTTGGTTCCTCCTGACCACCTGACGATTAGCTGAAACTAATCAGTTGCCACAAAATCAAACTAAATATGCTTTGGATAGAAGTCTGTCTGCATTATAAATGTTCAGCTAGATGTTCCTCCCTCTTGCTCCACACATGGTACAGCAATATTTTAATCACGTTAAGTAAAATAGCTCATGACTGCTTTCTCGATCTATTTGTGTCTTAAGTAATGCGCTCTGCAGAACTTCAAAGTAGCAACACAAATTAAAGGCATGCAATCACCGCCCCCCCACCCCATCCACCCACACGCTGCTCTAACCAAGAACAACATCTGTGCTTTCACAGTAAAGTGCTCTTTAAAACATACACCATCAACATTAACATCTTAAGCACACAGCAAGCTTCTGTTCGGAAGTGTTGTGTGAAATGCTAATGTCACCCATTCTAAATGAACGTAGGGAAACCCTGGATCATTGAAAATTAAAAGTAAATGAGCATTTGGTACAAGTAGGTGGTCCAAGATATGATTTCTTGGTTAAAGACTCTTTCCCAGTGGGCAAATGCAGCCATTTGGGACAATGATGATGGGGGGGGTTTGAGAAAGAGATCACTGAGCCAAACAACCAGGATCCAAATTGAATTCCCCAGTCTGATCATTGGGTGGAAGAAGTGTACTACAATTGGCCTCAGTACCGTTGGTCTACAGGGGGAACAAGATAATCAGTCAGGGTTCCTGCTCTCGATTACCATCGAGCAACTCCTGCTGTGAGTGTTTGCACGTGTGGCGATCAGGTGAGAACAGGAGTGGGCTTCCCGTGGTCAAACAGTTTCCCGGCACTCACTGTTGGGCTCACGTGTAGAATGGTCACTTTGGTGAGGTACTGGAGAGCTGCTGTCACCTGTGGAACTGTACGCTCAGCAATTTGTGCACTTTAATGAACAACTTACCAAAATGACCTCAAGAGCTGGCAGTATGCCCATATTTGACAATGTCTTGAAGAAAGAGTCCCTGTTTTGAGGTTGCAAAGTTTGAGAAAATGCGCAAAATTCTTTCAGAAAATTCACCTGAAACAAAAGCAAAATTGTGTTTTGGGGATGAATCAGACCACATGTCAACATTCATTCCATTCATCCACTAATCCGACGATACTCACTAAGTTTGCTTTGAGCACCACAATCGCAATTCCATGCTCTTAACCAATACTCCCAAATTCACCAGTAACCTTTTATGTCATCATCATAGGCAGTCCCTCGGGATCGAGGAAGACTTGCTTCCACTCTTAGCATGAGTTTTTAGGTGGCTGTACAGTCCAATACGAGAACCACAGTTTCTGTCACAGGTAGGACAGATAGTCGTTGAGGGAAAGGGTGGGAGGGGAGCCTGGTTTGCCGCACGCTCCTTCCGCTGCCTGCGCTTGAGTTCTGCATACTCTCGGCGCCCTCCTGAATGCACTTCCTTCACTTGGGGCAATCTATGGCCAGGGACTCCCAGGTGTCAGTGGGGATGTCGCACTTTATCAGGGAGGCTTTGAGGGTGTCCTTGTAATGCTTTCTCTGCACCTTATCGAATGCCTTCTGGAAATCCAAATCCACTACATCCAATGGTTCCCCCTTATTCATCCTGCTTGTTACAAGCTTAAAGAACTCCAGCAAATTTGTCAAACCTGATTTCCCTTTCATAAAACCATGCTGACTCTGCTTAATTGAATTATGCTTTTCCAAATGTCCTGTTATTGCTTCATTAATAATGGACTCCAGCATTTTCCCAACGACAGAGGTTAGGCTTTTTGTCTGCCTCCTTTTTTTTTAAAAAATAGGGGCGTTACATTTGCAGTTTTCCAATCCGCTGGGACCGCCCCACAATCCAGGGAATTTTGGTAGACTACAATCAATGCATCCACCATCTCTGCAACCACTTCTTTTAAGACCCTTGGATGCAGAACTTTTCACGAAAAATTTTCACATTTGGAAGATTGAAAAACAATTTATAAGCACCAGTTTTCATGCATCATTTAAAAACAGTTCACAGATAATCATTAAAATTAAATCGCGATTAAAAAAAAAAATGGAAACCTGGTTACTTTTTCCATTTTGTTGAAGCCATGCTGCAGGTAACCCTGGTCATATCTGTGAGCTTAAACACAATACTGGTCCTTCAGAGAGCTATGTACTCACTAAGTGATGCAGGATGACAGAAGTAACAGCCTGCCCTCCATGGACTTGAACACTGTTACTGTTGGTTAAGAACGTCTAATCTTATGAATAAACTACACTGCCAGCCATCAGTCCCAATCAGTGTCTGGTAGGGCAGCATAAGTGGATCCATTTTTTTTTTGGAGTGGTGGGGGGGAAATAACTTTTGCTCAAAGCATTCCTCCTCATTGCACGCTGCCGAACGTACTGGCTTAAAAATATGCTTGGGACTCTTCCATGGAGGGCCAATTGTGACTGGGAACTGGCTTTGGCTGTTTCAAGCTGTGGTCCTCAAAACACTGCAGCGAAGTTGCTCTGGCATGTGCATGACACCTCCCCATTGTTGATGTCACTGAAGCAGCCTGGAGCTGAGGAGATCCAGCAGGACAAGTCACCATACAAGTGAGAAAATTCACTTGTTTTTAAAAATATATAGATTTTTTCGAAATTGGCAGAGATTTGAATTAAAAAAAAAATATTCTCTTCCCATCCACCCCTCCCCTAAGTGGACAAAGGAGAATCAGTTGATGTGGTATATTTGGACTTTCAGAAGGCTTTCGACAAGGTCCCACACAAGAGATTAATGTGCAAAGTTAAAGCACATGGGATTGGGGGTAGTGTGCTGACGTGGATTGAGAACTGGTTGTCAGACAGGAAGCAAAGAGTAGGAGTAAACGGGTACTTTTCAGAATGGCAGGCAGTGACTAGTGGGGTGCCGCAAGGTTCTGTGCTGGGGCCCCAGCTGTTTACATTGTACATTAATGATTTAGACGAGGGGATTAAATGCAGTATCTCCAAATTTGCGGATGACACTAAGTTGGGTGGCAGTGTGAGCTGCGAGGAGGATGCTATTAGGCTGCAGAGTGACTTGGATAGGTTAGGTGAGTGGGCAAATGCATGGCAGATGAAGTATAATGTGGATAAATGTGAGGTCATCCACTTTGGTGGTAAAAACAGAGAGACAGACTATTATCTGAATGGTGACAGATTATGAAAAGGGAAGGTGCAACGAGACCTGGGTGTCATGGTACATCAGTCATTGAAGGTTGGCATGCAGGTACAGCAGGCGGTTAAGAAAGCAAATGGCATGTTGGCCTTCATAGCGAGGGGATTTGAATACAGGGGCAGGGAGGTGTTGCTACAGTTGTACAGGGCCTTGGTGAGGCCACACCTGGAGTATTGTGTACAGTTTTGGTCTCCTAACTTGAGGAAGGACATTCTTGCTATTGAGGGAGTGCAGCGAAGATTCACCAGACTGATTCCCGGGATGACGGGACTGACATATCAAGAAAGACTGGATCAACTGGGCTTGTATTCACTGGAGTTCAGAAGAATGAGAGGGGACCTCATGGAAACGTTTAAAATTCTGACGGGTTTAGACAGGTTAGATGCAGGAAGAATGTTCCCAATGTTGGGGAAGTCCAGAACCAGGGGTCACAGTCTGAGGATAAGGGGTAAGCCATTTAGGACCGAGATGAGGAGAAACTTCTTCACCCAGAGAGTGGTGAACCTGTGGAATTCTCTACCACAGAAAGTAGTTGAGGCCAATTCACTAAATATATTCAAAAGGGAGTTAGATGAAGTCCTTTCTACTCGGGGGATCAAGGGTTATGGCGAGAAAGCAGGAAGGGGGTACTGAAGTTTCATGTTCAGCCATGAACTCATTGAATGGCGGTGCAGGCTAGAAGGGCTGAATGGCCTACTCCTGCACCTATTTTCTATGTTTCTATGTTTCCACAAAGACAGTCCTGATTTATAATCCAGATTATTCTTTAGTTAAGCACTAGACCTGGTCAGAGTAGGATCTCAGCACCCAGCCCTTTTACACCATTTGCATCCAGTCCAAATAGAACTGTGAAGTTTGTAACACATTTGCTTGTTTCCTGCATGTGCCTACACAAAAATTACTGGCACTGCAGTGTCATCAAAAGTACTTTTCTTTATAATTCCCATTTTAAACAGGCGTACAGAATTAAAAACTCACTGGTTTGGAGTACTTAGGAGTATGTAGGGCTACAGACATAGAAGTGAGAGCCAAATATATGAAAGCACCTTGGTGCAAATACAGTTACTTCCACAGACTGTGTGTACAGGAACACCGGCAGCTTTGGTCATGTGCATTATTCACCACATTACATTTTAGCTCTGAGGCACAAATGCTAGCCCAAAATGCAGTTGGGAGGGGGGCTATACTCAAACTCCTTTGCACATCCTAACCGGCTCACACATACCCACAGACATGCCCACACTTACCAGTTCCTGTCTTTTATCATCATCTGTCCCATCGTCCGTTAACTGTGCAAAAAGTTCTGTCAGGAACTTCTCATCTTCCTGGAAGATTGAAAACAAAAATACATGCAAGATATACTTAATAAAATAGACAGAAAAGCACCCGTGACCCACTGAACTGGGCGTTTCCTGCTTTACTGTAGGACTAAAACATTCAATAATGCACCCGCACAATCAAAATAACACATGGTCACGACCAAAGCAGTGAAGAGAAATAGATTTATACTTAGAAAGTTATGATCTGTGTTAATATGTATCTGTGTTAGATTCTCTTCATGCCACTAGATACATATGCCTGCAGATGCTTAGCCAGTCAGTTATACTGATTTTCCATTACGATTCCTTTAAAAAAACAATGAAGTTCACTTGTATACAAATGGTTATGGTACTATTAGCAACCCTGAGGTTGTAAGCTTAAATTGAATTGAAGCCAATATATCTGGTCATTTGTGGGCATCCTGCATAAAAAAACAAATAACCATAAAAGCTACCAACTTGTCACCCATATCTGGTCTGGCCTACATGTGACTCCAATCCCTCACTATGCAGTGGATTCAATGTTCTCAGGGTAACTAGGCATGGGCAATAAATAATGCCCTACCAGTTGCCCAAATAGGTGCACCACCACCTTCTCAAGGGCAACTGGGGATGGGCAATAAATGCTGGCCTTGCCATGAACGAATATTTTTTTTAAAAAAGTGTGTTTCTGGTGCAAGTACATTTATACGGCATTAAAACTTGCACTACCATTCTCACTATTATGTGCAGCTAGTTACTTTGTACCCATCTGTTAAGGTGGAGTCAGATATCGATAACCACTGGCCTAGTTTAACTTGGCCTGGTGATCAAAGCTGGTTGAGGATTTTAAAGAAGCCCAGTAGTTATGCAAACATTGTCACAATATTAAATTGCCGCCCAGATTGACACTTGCTTATGGTGCCAGTGTTAGTTAGTTTCTTGTGCCGTGAGGTTCGTTTGAGATACCAACACTGGAACAGCCCATTGCAGGAAAGGCATGAGAGAAGGAGAACACTGCACTTATGGTCAAGTTGTGCAGCTATATCATGCGACGAGAGCAACTAGTGATGTTTGCGCTGCTCCCCTTATATAGTACGTGCTGCTTTTCACGATCACTAAAAAGTGATTGGCAGAACAGCAGAACGTTCAGCATTTATATTTTCTAAGGAATTAGCCACACTTTGCGGTGCTGTCACTAGGATTTCAATAAATTGCAACAGTGGGCGTGTGAAATATTTGGACTATGTCCATTTGGTGTGTGAGAAACACTCAGCAGTACAACCAGCGATTTTTTTCCCTGTATCTGGAGATGGCATTTTGAGCTGTTATGACACTAGGGTAAAGTTACTGGTGGGTACAGGTATGTCACTGTTGTTGGTAATTACCGTAGCAACTGAAGGTGACTGTCATTGAATGAATAATGTTTAGAAAGACTCGGATTTTTGCAGCACATTATAAACATTTCAGAGCTCTTCACATAAGACTCTATTCTGAAGTGCAGCGGCTGTTGTGCTGGCTGACACAGCAGCTATTTTTCATGCAGCAAGACATCAAAAACAGCGAAGAGTTGAATGACCAGTTAATCTGTTTACTGGCAGCTCTGGCTGAGGAGGAATGTTGGCTAGGACACGGAGCAGTTCCTGCTACTTTCAAATAGCACTATTTGAGAAATGTAATATATGCTGTCAAATTAGGGACTTTACCAGCAAGGGAAAGGACCTCGGTGCGATTGCTGATCATGCACCCAAGATTTCTAGTCACATGGATGAATCAACGACAAAGTTAAATCACAATATCAGATTACAACTTGAGGGCATCTGATCAAAAGTCAAAATGTTAGTCTAACCGTGTGCACATTATTGGTGAGGCCATCGCTAGAACACTGATATGTTGAAGATACAGAGAAGATCAACAAGGTTTATTTAAAATAATTAATTTACACAGTGCCTTAAATTAAAACATCTTAAACACACGATGAAGAGTGCAAAGATGGTTACTAAAGCAAACACAGCAGCCATTTGGTGCATTTTTTCACGAGGAAAGGCCAGCAGCCAAATCATTAGTAAGTTTTCCTCATTTCAAAACTTCTTTCCACATGGCCAGTCTGGAATGGTTGGACTCCGATTAATATGAGATCCCTGAATGTTGCACTTATAACAGCTATCTCATAAGCCACAGAAAAATACAAATTCTTTTTTTTTAAAGTAGATACTAAGAGTGAAGTGTTCTTTACATTTCTCAAATTCTGCATATTATTAGATATTTTGTTAAAATAATCTACAAAAAAAAAAATCAGTGTTCCATTACTGATGTAACTTGGTCCATCTTGGAATCACTGGCATCTTCCAAAAGTTCAGGGTTGAGCTACAGAAATGTAGTAACGTTACTGAACACTGCTACTGACCTGCTAATTTGGCCAATGGATTGACGTCGCACAAAAGATTTACAATCTTCTTGAAACTGGCCGGAGTTGTTTTTTGAGCAATTGAGATGTCAAATGGACAAACAATGAAGTGCACAAAGCAGAACTCCGTGAAACAAGCTTTACCCTCAAAGTAGGTCAAGATTGGCAATTTTATTTCCAAGACCCCAAAACTACAGAATCCCTTTCTTGACTTCCCACAGGCTCCGTACCACCGAACACAATTTACCTTGCAACTTTTGTGGTGTATTTCATAATGGCCCCTGTCTCATCACTTTACTTGCTCAGTAAAACATACATGGCAGGATAAAAGCTTGACCATACTTTCAAAAGTAGATTGGGAAATAACGAGCTTTGGCAACACATCCTATACTGCACCAACGGGCTACAGTGCTCTGCTTAGAACAACCACAACTTAAGTTTACACAATGACTAGTTCAATACAAAAGAAGCCTAGAATGCATAATGTTCTGGAACAGAAAGCAAATGCCCTTCCATCTCCCATCACTGGAAATCGGAGCTTATACAAGGAATGTTGCTGCTGCAATTCTGCTGCACCATGACATCATTATGCAGACTCACTGGCACTCGCTCATCTTCAACATCATAAATCAAATTATATCGAATAGATAGGTTAGGACCCAGTGAATGCAGTAATATACATTTTGAAATAAGTTATATTCATCTAATGAGAAGACATCACATGAGATTCTGCTTCAATCATCTTATTTGGTCCAGTTATTTGATTAGGGAAACCTTCATGCATATTCTCTTAAATTATACCAGAACCAGCCAGTTCAACAAATTGATGCGGCTTTAACTCTTTGAAAAATCTCAGCGACCTTATTCATTGCAGCAAATTGAAACTCTTCCCGCTTTGCGTTTCAAGTATATTGTTTTTGAAAGGACATGCATACCGTCCAAACTGCTATACAAAAAGAGGTTTCTACACAATTCCTTGTTCAAACTGGTTCAATCTTCCCAGCCTGAATTTACTGCAGATAAAGACCAGTTTCCTCTTCAGACCAGTTTCATTCTGCTCTAATTCACAGTGAGCTTAATGTAAATAATTCCAAATGACCTTTGCCACAATTGTTAAAGAAGAAACTTGCATTTATATAGTGCCTTTCATGTCCTCGGGGTGTCTCAAAGCTCTTCACAGTCAATAAAGTACTGTTGACTCTAAGAGAAGGATGAACCAACTGTAGATAACTAAGGAAGTAAAGGATGGTATCAAATTGAAAACAAAGGCATACAATATTGCAATGATTTGTGGAAGGCCAGAGGATTGGGGCATTTTTAGAAACCAGCAAAGGACGACTATAACAATTAATAGAGAGAGAGAAGATAGATTATGAGAGTAAAGTAGCAAGAAATATAAAAAGGACAGTAAGAGCTACTACAGATTTATAAAAAAGGAAAAAAGTGGCAACAGTAAATGTTGGTCCCTTAGAGGATGAGACTGGGGAATTAATAATGGGAAATAGGGAAATAGTAGAGACTTTGAACAAATATTTTGTATCGCTCTTCACGGTAGAAGACACTAAAAGCATCCCAATAATGGATAATCAAGGGGTTATAGGAAAGGGAGAACTTAAAACAATTCCTATCACTGGAGAAAAAGTATTAGGCAAACTAAAGTGTCTAAAGGCGGACAAGTCCCCTGGACCCAATTGCCTGCATCCTAGGGTCTTAAAAGAAGAAGTGGCTGCAGAGACAGTGGATGCATTGCTTGTAATCTACCAAAATTCCCTGGATTCTGGAGAGGTCCCAGTGGATTGGAAAACTGCAAATGTAACACCCCTGTTTAAGGGAGGGAGAGAGACAGAAAGCAGGAAACTATAGACCAGTTAGCCTAACATCTGTCATTGGGAAAATGCTGGAGTCCATTATTAAGGAAGTAGTAGCAGGACATTTAGAAAATCATAATACAGTCAAACAGAGAGCATGGTTTTATGAAAGGGAAATCATGTTTGACAAATTTGAGAGAGTTCTTTGAGGATGTAACGAGCAGGGTATAAAGAGGAAACAGTAGATGTTGTGATTTGGATTTCCAGAAGGCATTCGATAAGGTGCCATATAAAAGGTTACTGCACAAGATAAAAGCTCACGAGGTTGGGGGTAATATATTAGCATGGTTAGAGGATTGGCTGACTAACAGAAAACAGAGTGCCGGGAAAAATGGGTAATTTTCAGGTTGGCAAACAGTAACTAGTGGGGTGTCGCAGGAATCAGTGCTGGGGCCTCAACTATTTACAATCTATACTAATGACTTGGATGAAGGGACCGAGTGTAATGTAGCCAAGTTTGCTGATGATACAAAGATAGGTGGGAAAGCAAGTAATTAGGAAGCAAATGGAATGTATCCTTTATTGCAAGGGGGATGGAGTATAAAAGTAGGGAAGTCTTGCTACAACTGTACAGGGCATTGGTGAGACCCACACCTGGAATACTGTTTTCATTTCCTTATTTAAAGAGGGATATACTTGCATTGGAGGCAGTTCAGAGAAGGTTCACTAGGTTGATTCCCGAGATGAAGGGGTTGACTTATGAAGAAAGGTTGAGCAGGTTGGGCCTATACTCATTGGTATTTAGAAGAATGAGAAGTGATTTTATTGAAATGTATAAGATTATGAGGGGGCTTGATAGGGTAGATGCAGAGAGGATGTTTCCACTGATGGGGGATCTAGAACTAGGGGCCATGGTTTCAGAATAAGGGGTCGCCCATTTAAAACTTAGATGAGGAGGAATTTCTTCTCTGAGGGTTGTGAATCTGTGGAATTCTCTGCCCCAGAGAGCTATGGAGGCTGGATCATTGAATATATTTAAGGTAGAGATAGATTTTTGAACGATAAGGGAGTCAAGGGTTATGGGAACTGGAGCTGAGGCCAAGATCAGATCAGCCATGATCTTATTGAATGGTGGAGCAAGCTCGAGGGGCCAAACAGTCTACTCCTATGTTCTTATGACATGCTGTTACTGTGGTTGTCCAGGCAATTTATGCACTCCAGGGTCTCACAAACAGCAATGAGATGAATGATAGTTAATTGCTTTTGGTGGGTTTGGTGCTTTTGCTTCTGGAGGTCCCGTGCAGGCTGCTCACCGGCTTTTAAATGGAATAAAACTGTGCTTGCGCAAAAATTTGAATGGACTGTGCAGCCACTTAATGGGATCACGCACCAAAAATTGAGCGAACTGGCTGTGGGATAAATGTTTGCCAAGACATGAAGTGAACTCCCCTGCTCTTCAAATAATGGCATGGATGGTTTAAACTTTGATCTAAAAGGTGGCATTTCCTACAGTGCAGCACACCATCTTACTGCACTGAATATCAGCCTAGATTATGTATTCAAGTGCTGGAGTGGGGCTTGAACTTAAAACTTAGTTAGTTTGCTGTCTTTTAAAATATTCAAATTTCGAGAAAAACAGACTATTTCCTCACACAAATGTGGGGATATTGATACAATGCTGACATTGGACTATTCACTGAAACACAAATACGTGTAGCATGCTGCATACATGCGCTAATGGTTAAACCAATATTGGATCTGTACAGTCCATACTATACAATGTTTGTATAATTTGGCACTGTTGGTGCTTGAAGTGCTAATTTTTCAACTCTACCAGCTAAGATATAGAATTCAAAATCTAGTTAATGTAAAACCAGACATATTGGCCCCGGCAATACAGAAATCACAAGAACATAAGAAATAGTAACAGGAGTAGGCCATACGGCCTCTCGAGCCTGCTCCGCCATTCAATAAGATCATGGCTGATCTGATCATGGACTCAGCTCCACTTGCCCGCCCGCTCCCCATAAGAAACTTGTTTAAGAAACTGTCTATTTCTGTCTTAAATTTATTCAATGTCCCAGCTTCCACAGCTCTCTGAGGTAGCGAATTCCACAGATTTACAACCCTCAGAAGAAATTTCTCCTCATTTCTGTTTTAAATGGGCGGCCCCTAATTCTAAGATCGTGCCCTCTAGTTCTAGTCTCCCCCATCAATGGAAACATCCTCTCTGCAACCACCTTGTCAAGTCCCCTCATAATCTTATATGTTTCAATAAGATCACCTCTCATTCTTCTGAATTCCAATGAGTAGAGGCCCAACCTACTCAACCTTTCCTCATAACTCAACCCCCTCATCCCCGGAATCAACCTAGTGAACCTTCTCTGATCTGCCTCCAAAGCAAATATATCCTTTCGTAAATATGGAAACCAAAACTGCTTGAAATATTCCAGGTGTGGCCTCATCAATACCTTATATATACCTGTTTTTATACTCCATTCCCTTTGCAATAAAGGCCAAGATACCATTGACCTTCCTGATCACTTGCTGTACCTGCATACTATCCTTTTATGTTTCAAGCACCAGTACCCCCAGGTCCCGCTGTACTGCGGCACTTTGCAATCTTTCTCCATTTAAATAATAACTTGCTCTTCGATTTTTTTCTGCCAGTGACCTCACACTTTCCGACATTATACTCCATCTGCCAAATGTTTGTCCACTCACTTAGCCTGTCTCTGTCCTTTTGCAGATTTTGTGTCCCCCTCCTCACACATTGCTTTTTCTCCCATCTTTGTATCGTCAGCAAACTTGGCTATGTTACAGTCGGTCCCTTCTTCCAAGTCGTTAATATAGATTGTAAATAGTTGGGGTCCCAACACTGATCCCTGCGGCACCTCACTATTACTGGCTGCCAACCAGAGAATGAACCATTTATCCCTACACTCTGTTTTTGTTAGTTAGTTGTGCAGTCGACTGGAAAAACAAAACTCATACAAACAAGCGCACAACTTGCACATTTAAACTGCGAAAAGTGTTACTTATACTTCCAATTTTATGGAATGTATTTAAATTGTATTTAAAAATGGAGTGACTCACCTCCTGACTCCCCAAAGCTTTTTCACCATCTACAAGGCACAAGTCAGGAGTGTGATGGAATATTCTCCATTTGCCTGGATGAGTGCAGCTCCAACAATACTCAAGAAGCTCAACACCATCCAGGACAAAACAGCCCGCTTGATCGGCCCCCCATCCATCACCTTAAACATTCACTCACACTACCACCAGCACACCGTGGCTGCAGCGTGTACCATCTACAAGCTGCATGCAGCAATTCGCTAAGGTTTCTTTGACAGCACCTCCCAAATGTGCGGACTGGGCAGCAGGCACCTGGGAACACCTCGTTCCCCTCCAAGTCACACATCATCCTGACTTGGAAATAGATCACCTTCATTGTCGCTGGCTCAAAATCCTGGACCTCCCTTCCGAACAGCACCGTGGGAGCACCTTCACCACACGGTCTACACATTTTAAGGCGGCGACTCACCATCACCTTCTCAAAGGCATTTAAGGATGGGCAATAAATGCTGGCCTTGCCAGCAACACCCACATCCCATGAACTAATAAAAAAAATTGACAAAATGGTGACTGTGGTAACACAGGTGACTGGCGACCTGGATCCATTCTGCTACCTTTTTTTAAAAAAAATTTATTTTTAAAATATTAGTTGTATTGTTAGATCACCTAATTCGAGCCATAAAATCTAACTCAGTGCAGAGCAGAAATCAACCTTCCTGATCGGTATAGCTCAGCTACCCACTGCATTTAAAAAAAATTTGTTCCTGGGATGTGGGCATTGCTGGCGAAGGCCAGCATTTATTACCCACTGCCCTTGAGAAGCTGGTGGTGAGCCGCCTTTTTGAACTGCTGCAGTCTACTTCTTTGTAACAGTTTGGTACAACCAAGTGGCTTGCTGGGCCATTTCAGAGGGCAATAAGAGTCAAGCACATTGATGTGAGTCTGGAGTCACATATAGGCCAAGACCAGGTAAGGACGGCAAATTTTCTTCCCTAATACAAACGCAAAATGTTGCGGATGCTGGAATCTGGAAACGTTAACCCTGCTTCCTCTTCACAGATGCTGCCTGACCTGCTGAGATTTCCTTCCCGATCGGACACGAGTGAACCAGATGGGTTTTTACAACAATCCAGTTTCATGGTCACCATTACCGATACAAGCTTTTTATTCCCGATTTATTTAATTAGTTGAATTTAAATTCTCCAGTTGCTGTGGTGGGACTTGAACTCACGTCTCTGGATCATTAGTTCAGGCATTGGGATTACTACTCCAGTAACACAACACAACTATGCTACCGTGCCTGACATAAACATAGTGAGCCACCAGGGGACCATTTGTACAATTTAATTGCTTGATTTTATGTTCTGACTCCAAAACGCTGCTTTACTACTTCGATCCAGTGTACTGAAGTACACACAAAACACCCTGGTATTTGCCAATGGGTACTAACAACCCCCCACCCCAACCCACCGAGTACAGGCCAAGATTTGCGGCAAGAGATCACTTCAACGGATTAACCTCTAAGCAAGTTCTTGACCAGCAAGTCTTCAGGTCTTTGCAAACACGGCAAAAGTAGTGTGGAATTTAAAAAAAACACCCTTACAATTCATGAGTAACGCAGTCTCTGTCTCTAAGTATATGTGGGCTGCACCACATGTTTTGTGTCGTCAAATGCTACAATAAGACACAGAAAAATAGTTGCTTCATGTGTGTTAAAATACCTTACATTTATATCGAGTCTTTAAAGTACCAAAGAGCCCTAAAGGCACTTTCCAGAAACATAAACAGACAAAAATCAATACCGAGCTAAAGGAGGTTGGTTTTAAGGAGGCTCTCAGAGGTAGAGGTGTAGGCAAGGAATTCCAGAGCTTAGGGCCTGAAGCTTGAGCCACCAATGGCGGGGCGAAGAGAAGGGGGTGATGCGCAAGAGCCCAGAGCTCTCAGAGGGTTGTAGGACTGGAGAAGGTTAGAGATGGGATATTGTTGAGGCCATGAGGGGATTTGAACAGGGGGGTGGGGGGGTGGGGGGGGATGAGAAATTTTCAACAGGAGGCCTTGGGGGAACTGAGAGCCAATATAGGTCAGTATGCACAGGGGCGATAGGTGAGCGGGACTCAGTGCGGGACAGGATATGGACAGCAGTTTTGGATGAGCTGAACTTTATGGAAGGTGGAGGATGGGAGGGCGGCCGGGAGACCACTGGAATAGTCGCGTTTGGAGGTGGCAAAAGACAAGGATGAGGGTTTCAACAGCAACTGCACTGAGGGAGGGGTGGAGACAGGCAATGTCACAGAGGTGAATATAGGCAATCTTTGTGATGGAGGATACAAGATTGGAAAGTAGGATGCTGACCTTAAGTTAAAACAAAGTTACTTACCCAATTTGAGGTAGCGATACAGAAGTAAAATCACTTACAAGAGAAAATATTTTTTTTGTGTTTCCCCAATAGTAAAATAATTTGCTACTAATTTTCTGTTTGGCTACTGGTTCTTTTTAGCACCTAGCTACCAGAACAGTGTCACTGCTACATGAGCATTAACATGGATGTTACAACTTCAAATGGTTATTCTGGCAGCATTTTCAGCTATTGTTATCTATAGTGAAACGTTCACTGTGGACAGCCTTCCCATAAACATGTAAAAATTCCAAATTAGTGAAGCTTACTACAAATTCTTTTAAGTACCAAAACATTTCATATAGTATTACTTTTCCTTCAAAACCTTCCATAGCTCCAAAAGTAGCAACCACATCCCTTTCCAAGATAGTCATAGAAGAAGTAGCTAGAGAGAGGGAGTTAGTTTTATGTGGATTCTTGATTCAGAAGCTATATACACAACACACTAAGAGATAAGATAAGGCTAAGTGTTGTAAACTTGCTTATTTGGTATATATTAATGTCAATGTTCGAGAGAAAAAGTGCACTTAAGCCAATATATGCTCTTGGTGTGCTATTAATTTAACACCTCAAATTGGTCTCAACACTATGACTAGTGAGAGATCTGTAATGACCTTTACTTCACCCTAATGTTACACAGCTCAAAATGCTCACTCCAGGCAACCAATGTTTAGAAGGGCAAAAAATCTATATTTGTACTGATGGGCGTTCTTACTTCAGTACAAAAATTGCACAAACCTACCATTACATTCTACTGAAATTCATAGCGGCAAAATAGCTATCAAAATTCAGTA
The DNA here is from genome assembly GCF_044704955.1 of Pristiophorus japonicus. Classification (NCBI taxonomy): domain Eukaryota; kingdom Metazoa; phylum Chordata; class Chondrichthyes; family Pristiophoridae; genus Pristiophorus; species Pristiophorus japonicus. The sequence continues at coordinate 307,146,019 of NC_091980.1, forward strand.
CCATGCCCATGTCGTACTTGCTCAGCTTTTCTTCAATATCACAAAAGATGTAATACGCTTACCTGAAGCATACCAACTATTTCAACTTTATTAAAAAAGATGAAGGAGTGAAGTGTTGATAACATGTTTTCCTCAAATACAGAGGGTGTAGGTAGAACCATATCCTGAATGTACTGTACTCTGTACGTCTGGTGGATTTTCTGTTTAAGTTCTGGATCCGATATGGGAATCACCTCTTTAAACTTAGCTGTTTTTGTCAGGAACTCTCTGTGTTTTCTTGGCAGGGATAAAGAAGGGTCATATTCTAGACATCCTATTACGTCCATTATACATTCTTCTGAAAACATGACTTCAAAAAGTGCAGTTCTGTTCAAAAGGAAAATTCCCTTGATTATTTCGTACAAGTGGTGCAGTCCTTCAACGTTTTCCAAGTCCTCACACACGTGAAAAAGTTCCAAGAGCTTCTTAATGTAGCCCTCGTTTTCCAGTGCAAGTGCAAGCTTCTCCCGCCGCAAGGGTGAAGGTAGTGATGTCGCAACCAGTTCTGCCAGCTCTTCCAGTCTGCTCAACTCACATGGCGGAAGTTCCAAACCTGGCGATGACATGTCATCGAAACGTTCCTCTTCAGACTCATCCACGAGGTCCTGCGTGATATCCACCGAGGGGTCCTTGCCTTGAACCTGGCAAGAAAGAACAGGCAGGATTATTCTGAAGTAAAACTACGCTATTACATTTTTCTTTTGATTCTTGAAGTAATTTCACACGAGTGAACAGCGTTGTTTGTGACTGAGGAGCATTGGCTGACAGTACAATTGTCTGGGCAGCTCCTGTAGTTCTGAATATTAAGGAAGAATTTTCCTATGCTCTCGCAGTCAATTACTAAGATGATCACAAAGGATCAAAAGCCTGGAAGTGCTGTAGGCTGAGAGAGATAAATTAACGAACCATTTCAAATATGACCTCCTTTCCATCATATAGCAGAATACAGTAAATAACAGTCATTACAATAGTCCCTCACATACAAATGTGTGAAATTCTGCATGCTCCTGTTAAAGATTATATACCTGCCAACCGATGTTGCCCCTAAGGTGCGCGGGCGCACATCAATCGCGAAGTCCCGCGCAGGTCGCTCACCAGCTGCTGCCGCTGGAAGAGATACCGCGCGGAGGAAACAAATTGCTGCCAACATGAACCACTGTATTCACATATCTGCAATAAACACTGAGAAACACTTGCCCTACATGCATGTAAATGGTCACACTAAGCATTGCTATTACACCTTGGACACTCATCAAAAATTTAAATTAAAAGCACCAGTACGTACATAAGGTGAGCCACATACATTTCACCAAACAGCCGGCAAAAAGGTTTAAATATGAAATCAGTTTCTTTTATATGAAAATATTTCTGCATCAGAGTGAAATTGAAAACTAGCTCCGCATCAGCACATTTAAAGCAACATTTATAATACAAACCCCTTGCACTAGCTTTGTGTTGAGCATTACCATCCTCGAAGCTTCCAACTGTACAGCAAGCTCTACCAAACGGTGTACACATCAATAAAATCTCATGTGTTGGCATTCTTTTTTGAATGGTACTCCATTGTGAAAAATAACGAAACGTGCCTGTATAGGAGAAGACCATAACTAAAGTAGCACAAGTTCAGTCCATGTATCACACATTGGCATTGAGTTGTGCTATCCAATCAGGAAGGGATACTCGACTGGGAGCTTATTTCAACAAGTTTCATTTGGATCAGCTTTTTTTCTGAAAACTGTACTAAATTGCTAAATCGTGTTTATATTGCAGAACTGCATTGGAGATTATCAGGTTGTGCTGCAGGCATATTTTTTATTAAGACAGAATTATAAACTATAATCTTGTGGCATGAAACTTAATACGCGTTTTTCCCTTTACCTCCATTCACTTTCCCCAGAGCAACCACATGTGCACTTAGTCAAGTGCCTTATTTGGCCGCCTGAGGAAAAGTGTGTTCGAAGGCCAGGCCCTCAAATCTACCACCCACCCTCCTGTATGGCTCAGAGACATGGACCATATACAGTAGACACCGAGTCGCTGGAGAAATACCACCAACAGTGCCTCCGCAACAAATCCCCTGGGAGGACAGACGCACCAACATTAGTGTCCTCGACCAGGCCAACATCCCCAGCACTGAAGCACTGACCACACTTGATCAGCTCCGCTGGGCAGGCCACGTTATCCGCATGCCAGACATGTGACTCCCAAAGCAAGCGTCTGCTCGGAACTCCTTCATGGCAAACAAGCCAAAGGTGGGCAGAGGAAACATTACAAGGACACTCTCAAAGCCTCCCTGATAAAGTGCAACATCCCCACCGACACCTGGGAGTCCCTGACCAAAGACCACCCTAAGTGGAGGAAGTGCATCCGGGAGGGCACTGAGCGCCTCGGATCTCGTCGCCGAGGGCATGCAGAAAACAAGAGCAGGCAGCGGAAAGAGCGTGCGGCAAACCTGTCCCACCCTCCCTTGCCCTCAACGACTGTCTGACCCACCTGTGACAGGGACAGTGGCTCTCGTATTGGACTGTTCAGCCACCTAAGGACTAATTCTAAGAGTGGAAGCAAGTCTTCCTCGTTCCCGAGGGACTGCGTATGATGATGATGATTCTACCACAGTACTCTTGATATAAATAACAACAGGGCACTCATTTTCAAAAACCTGGCATGATGGTGTACCATGTCCTCAGGTTATCGCAAACCAATTCTCATCATCATCTAGTATTTATATAGCATCTTTAACATAGTAAAACAACCCAAGGGGCTTCCATGGTAGCATTATAAAACAAAATTAGACACCGATCCACATAAGGAGATATGTCAAAGAGGTCGGTTTTAAGGAACGTCTTAAAGGAAGAGAGAGAGATAGAGAGTCAGAGAGGTTTAGGGGGAGAATTCCAGAGCTTAGGGCCTAGGAAGCTGAAGACACGGCCAGGAATGGTGGAGCAATTAAAATCGGGGATGCTCAAGAGACAGCCAGTGAAATGCTTTTGAAGTGTAGTTACTGTTGTTATGTAGGCAAGTGCAGCAACCAATTTGTGAGCAGTAAACCAATGAGATGAATTACTAGTTAATCTGTTTATGGTCCCTCAGTTTACAGTCTTATCCAAAAAAACAATGCAGTACCAACCCCCCCAGAGCTGCACTGAAAAGCCTATCAACCTAGATTATGTGCTCAAACCCTAGAGTGCGGCTTGAAACTCTAAATTTCTCATTCAGAAGGGAGAATGTTACCAACGGAGCCAAGCAAACACAATAATTCCAAAGAAGTTAATTTCTTATCACCATGTGTGCTACAAAGATTGCTGATTTTTTTGGGCTCCCTTTTCATCTCCTGAAAGTGCTAACTCATGCTGGAACAAGTGGCCGCTAGTACACTGCCTAAGTGGCTATTCTTCATGTGTGAATTAACTAAATGCTATTGTACCATGGCGGTTTCATAGCTGAGCCAGATCCCAATCACTCAACGTTCACTTTCCAGTGGAACAGCAACCAGAAGCAGAAATTATGGCCATTTTCCCAGCAGGGGCACGGAGGCAAAATGCCACCCAGGCTGAAGTTAGCCAACTTGGCACTGACCAGGGACTGACCCTGGGAGTTCTTGTCTGTATAGTTCAGTTACTCAATGACTTTACCAACTAAACAACAAGTGGAGTTCAAGTACCCAAATGTCATGATTAAAAGGGCACAAGACAAAGGCTACTTACTGTGCTTGCGGAGTTCCACAGTACCATGCTGGAGGACAAAGACCAGACTATATTCAATTAGGGTCCTCTACCTCACAACAGGCTTGAAGGTGTTAACTTATGGCACTGGGAAAAGGAATCACTTCAGAGAAGTTTGGATTTGACCAAGGATGAAGAAGTTTTTAAAAAAGAATGTGCAGGAATTTATTTTTAAACTGACAAGGAAAAGTAAAGAATTAATATAGTATTTCAAGTTTTTAAGAATATCCCAAGCACTTGGAAATTACTTAGTAAGTGCAGTCACTTATTAAGTACGCAGCAGCTGATTTGCATATAGCAAGGTCCCACAAACAGCAACGAGATAAACACCCAGTTAATCTGGTTTTGTTCCCTGCATTTTTTCTGCAGCTGTTGCGCTGCAAAAATTATGCCGCCTGAGGAAAAATGTTTTTGAAGACCAGGCCCTCAAGACTGCCACCAAGCTCATTGCCTGCAGGGCTGTAGTAATACCCGCCTTCCTGTATGGCTCAGAAACATGGACCATGTACAGTAGACACCTCAAGTCGCTGGAGAAATACCACCAACGATATCTCCGCAAGATCCTACAAATCCTCTGGGAGGACAGACGCACCAACATTAGCGTCCTCGACTAGGCCACCTTCAAAGAGTCCCTGATAAAGTGCAACATCCCCACTGAAACCTGGGAGACCCTGGCCAAAGACCGCCCTAAGTGGAGGAAGCGCATCCGGGAGGGCGCTGAGCACCTCGAGTCTTGTTGCCGAGAGCGTGCAGAAATCAAGCGCAGGAAGCGGAAAGAGAATGCGGCAAACCAGTCCCACCCACCCTTACCCTCAACGATTATCTGCCCCACTTGTAACAGAGACTGTGGTTCTCGTATTGGACTGTTCAGCCACCTAAGAACTCATGTTAAGAGTGGAAGCAAATCTTCCTCGATTCCGAGGGACTGCCTATGATGATGATGATGATGATGATGACTTGCTTAAAATCTGTTACATTTCTAACTTCTTCCAGTTCTGATGAAAGGTCATCGACCTGAAACGCTAACTTTGTTTCTCTCTCCATAAATGCTGCCTGACCTGCTGAGTATTTCCAGCTTTTTCTGTTATTTTAATTTCAGATTTTAGCATCCGTAGTATTTTGCTTTTGTACACATATACTCGTGTTGCTATATTTCGTTTGGCAGGTAATGCAGTTTTACTTTAAATTAATAAGGCCAATAAATACTGCAGCAGTGCAGCGTTTTCTGTAAATAACATTCAGCAATCTTTAGGACACTCGGAAAGGCAAAGCACTAAGGCATTCCTGGTAATGAAAACAGGGAGTAAACAGTGCTGAAATTAGCCATTACATCATTCTGCACAAACAGCACCATTTTGTTATTTCAGATGTCTTTCTTTAATATGATTAAACCTATCCCTGGTGCAATATTAGCCTTTCCAATCCCCCCCCCACCCCTCACTTTGGATTTGAAAGAATAAGGTCAAAGCAGTTGCAACTAAATCAGTGCTTTTCCAAAACAGAACAGAATATTTGTTGGGTTTAATCATGCTGAGGATGTCGTGAATAGCACGTTTAGTGAGTTGGTCACATCGCAGGTAAAGGTTACACAGGCAAATAGGGAATGGGTGACCATCAGGAAGAGCAGTGGAAGGAAGGTAGTGCAGGGGTCCCCTGCGGGCATCTCCGTCCAAAACAGATACAGCGTTTTGAGCATTGTTGGGGGAGATGACTCATTAGGGCAAGGTAGCAGCAGCCAAGTCCATGGCACCATGGGTGGCTCTGCTGCACAGGAGGGCAGGAAAGAGCGGGAGAGCTATAGTGATAGGAGATTCTATTGTAAGGGGAATAGATAGGCGTTTCTGTGGCCGCAAACAAGACACCAGGATGGTATGTTGCCTCCCTGGTGCAAGGGTCAAGGATGTCTCAGAGTCGCTGCAGCGCATTCTGGAGGGGGAGGGTGAACAGCCAGTTGTCGTGGTGCATATAGGTACCAACGATATAGGTAAAAAAAACGGGATGAGGTCCTACAAGCTGAGTTTAGGGAGCTAGGAGTTAAATTGAAAAGCAGGACCTCAAAAGGTAGTAATCTCAAGATTGCCACCAGTGCCACATGCTGGTCAGAGTAGGAGTGGCAGGATAGCTAAGATGTATATGTGGCTGTAGGAGTCGTGCACGAGGGAGGGATTCAAATTCCTGGGACATTGGAGCAGGTTCTGGTGGAGGTGGGACCAGTACAAACTGGACGGTCTGTACCTGGGCAGGACCAGAACCAATGTCCTAGGGGAAGTGTTTGCTAGTGCTGTTGGGGATGGGTTAAACTAATATGGCAGGGGGATAGGAACCTATGCAGGGAGAGAGAGGGAAGTAGAATGGGTGCAGAAGCAAAAGATAGAAAGAAGAAAAATAAAAGTGGAGGGCAGAGAAACCCATAGCAAAAATCAAAAAGGGCCACATTACAGCTAAATTCTAAAGAGCCAAAGTGTGTTAAAAAGACAAGCCTGAAAGCTCTGTGCCTCAATGCGAGGAGTATTCATAATAAGGTGGACGAATTAACTGCGCAGGCAACCATTAATATGAATATGATATAATTGGGATTACGGAGACATGGCTCTAGGGTGACCAAGGCTGGGACCTCAACATCCAGGGTATTCAACATTCAGGAAGGTTCGACAGAAACGAAAAGGAGGTGGGGTAGCGTTGCTGGTTAAAGAGGAAATTAACGTAATAGTAAGGAGGGACATTAGCTTGGATGATGTGGAATCTGTATGGGTAGAGCTGCAGAACCAAAGGGCAGAAAACGCTAGTGGGAGTTGTGTACAGACCACCAAACAGTAGTCGTGAGGTTGGGGACAGCATCAAACAAGAAATTAGGGATGCGTGCAATAAAGGTACAGCAGTTATCATGGGCGACTTTAATCTACATATAGATTGGGCTAACCAAACTGGTAAGCAATATGGCGGAGGAGGATTTCCTGGAGTGTATTAAGGATGGTTTTCTAGACCAATATGTTGAGGAACCAACTAAAGGGCTGGCCATCCTAGACTGGGTGATGTGTAATGAGAAAGGACTAATTAGCAATCTTGTTATGTGAGGCCCCTTGGGGAAGAGTGACCATAATATGGTAGAATTCTTTATTAAGATGGAGAGTGACACAGTTAATTCAGAGGCTAGGGTCCTGAACTTAAGGAAAGGTAACTTCGATGGTATGAGACATGAATTGGCTAGAATAGACTGGCGAATGATACTTAAAGGGTTGACGGTGGATAGGCAATGGCAAACATTTAAAGATCACATGGATGAACTTCAACAATTGTACATCCCTGTCTGAAGTAAAAACAAAACGGGGAAGGTGACTCAACCGTGGCTAACAAGGGAAATTAGGGATAGTGTTCAATCCAAGGAAGAGGCATATAAATTGGCCAGAAAAAGCAGCAAACCCGAGGACTGGGAGAAATTTAGAATTCAGCAGAGGAGGACAAAGGGTTTAACAAGAGTATGAGAGGAAGCTTGCTAGGATCATAAAAACTGACTGCAACAGCTTCTATAGCTATGTGAAGAGAAAAAGATTAGTGAAGACAAACGTAGGTCCCTTGCAGTCAGAATCAGGTGAATTTATAATGGGGAACAAAGAAATGGCAGACCAATTGAACAAATACTTCGGTTCTGTCTTCACGAAGGAAGACACATATAACCTTCCGGAAATACGAGGGGACCGAGGATCTAGCGAGAAGGAGGAACTGAAGGAAATTCTTATTAGTCAGGAAATTGTGTTAGGGAAATTGATGGGATTGAAGACCGATAAATTCCCAGGGCTTGATAGTCTGCATCCCAGAGTACTTAAGGAAGTGGCCCTAGAAATAGTGGATGCATTGGTGATCATTTTCCAACAGTCTATCGACTCTGGATCAGTTGCTATGAACTGGAGGGTAGCTAATGTAACACCACTTTTTAAAAAAGGAGGGAGAGAGAAAATGGGTAATTATAGACCAGTTAGCCTGACATCGGTAGTAGGGAAAATGTTGGAATCAATTATTAAAGATGAAATAGCAGCACATTTGGAAAGCAGTGACAGGATCGGTCCAAGTCTGCATGGATTTGTGAAAGGGAAATCATGCTTGACAAATCTTCTAGAATTTTTTAGGATGTAACTAGTAGAGTGGACAAGGGCGAACCAGTGGATGTGGTGTATTTGGACTTTCAAAAGGCTTCTGACAAGATCCCACACAAGAGATTGGTGTGCAAAATTAAAGCACATGGTACTGGGGATAATATACTGACGTGGATAGAGAACTGGTTGGCAGACAGGAAGCAGAGAGTAGGGATAAACGGATCCTTCTCAGAATGGCAGGCAGTGACGAGTGGGGTGCCCCAGGGCTCAGTGCTGGGACCCCAGCTAGTTACAATATACATCAATGATTTAGATAAAGGAATTGAGTGCAATATCTCCAAGTTTGCAGATGACAGTAAGCTGGGTGGTGGTGTGAGCTGTGAGGAGGATGCTAAGAGGCTGCAGGGTGACTTCGACAGGTTAGGTGAGTGGGCAAATGCATGGCAGATGCAGTATAATGTGGATAAATGTGAGGTTATTCATTTTGGTGGCAAAAACATGAAGGCAGAATATCTGAATGGTGGCAGATTAGGAAAAAGGGAGGTGCAACGAGACCTGGGTGTCATGGTACATCAGTCATTGAAAGTTGGCATGCAGGTACAACAGGCGACGAAGGCGGCAAATGGCATGTTGGCCTTCATAGCTAGGGGATTGGAGTATAGGAGCAGGGAGGTCTTAATGCAGTTGTACAGGGCCTTGGTGAGGCCTCACCTAACCTGTCCAAGTCACCCTGAAGCCTCTTAGCATCCTCCTCACAGCTCACACCACCACCCAGCTTAGTGTTATCTGCAAACTTGGAAATATTACATTCAATTCCTTCATCTAAATCATTGATTTATATTGTAAATAGCTGGGGTCCTAGCACTGAGTTCAGTTTTGGTCTCCTAATCTGAGGAAGGACATTCTTGCTATTGACGGAGTGCCACGAAGGTTCACCAGACGGATTCCCGGGATGGCGGGACTGACATATGATGAGAGACTGGATCGACTGGGCCTGTATTCACTCGTGTTTAGATGAGAGGGGAATCTCATAGAAACATATAAAATTCTGATGGGACTGGACAGGGAGATGCAGAAAGAATGTTCCCGATGTTGGGGAAGTCCAGAACCAGGGGTCACAGTCTAAGGATAAGGGTTAAGCCATTTAGGACCGAGATGAGGAGAAACTTCTTCACTCAGAGTGTTGTTAACCTCTGGAATTCTCTACCGCAGAGAGTTGTTAATGCCAGTTCGTTAGATATATTGAAGAGGGAGTTAGATATGGCCCTTATGGCTAAAGGGATCAAGGGGTATGGAGAGAAAGCAGGAAAGGGGTACTGATCAGCCATGATCTTATTGAATGATGGTGCAGGCTCAAAGGGCCGAATGCCCTACTCCTGCATCTATTTTCTATGTTTCTAAAATAATTTTAGGAGGAGATATATACAATGTAAACAACCACCAACGATGTCTCTGCAAGATCCAACAAATCTCTTGGGAGGGCAGATGCACCAGCATCAATGTTCTCAGCCAGGCCAACATCACCAGCATAAAGCACTGACCACACTTGACCAGCTCCGCTGGGCAGGCCACATTGTTCGCATGCCTGACACACGACTCCCAAAGCAAGCGCTCTATTCGGAACTCCTTCACGGCAAACGAGCAAAAGGTGGGCAGAGGAAATGTTACAGGGACACCCTCAAAGCCTCCCTGATAAAGTGCAACATCCCCACTGACACCTGGGAGTCCCTGGCCCAAGACCGCCCTAAGTGGAGGAAGTGCATCCGGGAGGGCAGAGCACCTAGAGTCTCATCGTCGTGAGCATGTAGAAAACAAGCGCAGGCAGCAGAAGGAGCGTGCAGCAAACCTGGCCCATCCACCTCTTCCCTCAATGACTATCTGCCCCACCTGTGACAGAGTCTGTGGTTCTCATATTGGACTGTTCAGCCACCTAAGAACTCATTTTAAGAGTGGAAGCACGTCTTCCTCGATTCCGAGGGACTGCCTATGATGAAACAATAATGCAAACAGGACAACACTGCAGATACTGGAAATCTGAAGGAAAGAACACATGGCCAGGTACCCACTCCCGATTGCTATCTAATCACTGCTGCTGGAAAGTGTGCGCGTGGTTGTTGGGCGAGAAGATAAATGGGCTTTGCCTGCAATGCTGCCCACAGTCAAAGTGTCAGCAAGCAGGACCATTAGATTCACACCTGTAGAATGTTAAGGCACTGGAGGATGGTCAGTGTCTGCAAACCAGCAGCAAAGTAAACTGGCGTAAAGCAACATCCAAATTGCCTCGTGGCTCAGTAACAGTTGATGTGTGAAGAAAATAAATAAACCAGACATTTGCCAATTTTACAGCAATAATTATGCAGAATATCAATAAAGGCAATAAAGAAAAACAAAGAGCTCTGGGGTTCTTTTCTAGAGGGACAGAGTTGAAAAGCAGAGAAGTTGTGTTAAGCTTGTGCAGAACCTTGGATCGGCCACACTGGGTGTACTTGTGCACAGTTCTGGTCATATACTTTATATACTCCGAGAGGATAGATGCACCAACGTCCGTGTTCTCGCTCAGGCCAACATCCCCAGCATCGAAGCACTGACCACACTGGGCGGGCCACACTGTTTGCATGCCCGACCACAAGACTCCCAAAGCAAGCGCTCTACTCGGAACTCCTACACGGCAAGCGAACCCCAGATGGGCAGAGGAAACGTTTCAAGGACACCCTCAAAGCCTCCTTGATAAAGTGCAACACCCCCACCAACACCTGGCAATTCCTGGCCCAAGACTGTCCAAAGTGGAGGAAGAGCATCCGGGAGGGCGCTGAGAACCTCGAGTCTCGTTGCCGAGAGCATGCAGAAATCAAGCGCAAGCAGCGGAAGGAGCGTGCGGCAAACCAAACTCCCCACCCACCCTTTCCCACCTGTGACAGAGACTGTAATTCCTGTACAGCCACCTGAGAACTCACTTTTAGAGTGGAAGCACATCTTTCTCGATTTCGAGGGACTGCCTATGATGATGATAACTCCATAAATATAGAGGCACTGGAGAAGGTGCAATAAAGATGAAACCAGAACTGAAAGGTTATTAATGATCAGAAAAGATTAAATAGACTGGTGCTCTTATCTCTAGGAAAAAAGAGAAGGCTGATGGATGACCTGATCAAGGTCTTTAAGATTAAAATAAGGATTTGATAAGGTAGGCGTAGAGGTGTTGTTTCCATGTGTGGGAGAATCCAAAACTAGCGACCATAAATATAAGATAATCACTAATAAAACTAACAAAAACGTCTTTGCCCAGAGAGTGGCTAGAATGTTAATAGCTATCACAAGGAGTAATTAAGGTTATTAGCATAAATGTATTTAAGGGAAAGCTTGATAAACACGGGAGAAAGAAACAGAAGGTTATACTGCTAGGGTTAGATGAAGTAGGGTGGGAGGAGGCTCAGGTGGAGCATAAACACTGGCACGGACCAGTTGGGTCCTCAGGCCTGTTGCAATGCTGTAAATTCTATTTTAAATGATATAAATGTTTTACATTTGAACATAGAGGAATCAACTATTAGCCAAATATGGTTATTTCCTTCACACAGCAGGAACAGTAGTCAACTATTTGCAAAGGTTTGCAACTTCTGAACCACTTCTAAGAATTCTAATTCAACTTTCGGAGTCTACAACGTTGACACTTATAAACTGAGCAAAGTTTTGCATCGGTGAATTCTGTGGCAATGCAAAAGCTTGAGAAACAGGCTGTTAAAACTAAGAGCCAATCACCCTCCACCCAGAGAGCCTGAAACTCTGGGGCACAGTTTTGCCAAGTAATTACGAAAAGCAGCTAGTATCCTAGGAAGTCTCTGCAAGGAAAAGACTTGACACTTTCTAAAACGTAACCACCAACAGCTTTCTTAACTTTCGTACCTAAGCGCACCTGTTGCACCAGAGAGTGCTACTGACCTTCTGCCAGCCACATCAGTGCGGAGCAACATGTCTATATAGACACATCAATAACTGGCCAAAACACACGCTTACCTTGAACATCGGCGATAGTGAAGTAACACCAAATTTAGATGTGCATACTCTGAAAATAAGCCCTTGTCTGGCATTTATCTGTACCAACTTAATCCACTTATCTAACTTTTCACCCTCTTGTAGATAGAGGGACACTCGTCACTGGCCCAGTGATGTCGTCTCCTAGTGGCTGGTGCTGAAGACTGGTATCAGACATGCTCTAAAATCAGAACCCGCTCATTCAACTGCAGGAGCAATTCGGTGAATAATGTGACAGGAGGGAAATAGCAATTTTATACGAAACACTCTCCCGCGTGTACACACACATAGCGGGTACATGGGCAGATGGAATGATTTTTCAGTATTAATTTATGTCCATTATTTAATAAATTGCAATTTTAGACATACACTCTGGACTCAGGAAAATATTGCAACAGACTCAAACAACAGTGAATTGTTTCATAGGCTGGGTTGGTGGCACTTTAAGAATTGAACTACCCTTTTTTAGGTTGCAGGTCAGAAATCAGGATAAATTGTCTGGGAAGCTTATTTTATGTATGATTGCTAAGTCACTAGTTGATCTCCTATAGTATTGCACATGGGGAAGAGAGAGCAAGTGTTGTCTTCTCGAGGGCAGGGAACAATTGGACCAGGGTGCACAGATGTAATTCAGTTGTCATTTTAAAGTCATACATTCTTTCTTTATTTTGATGTAATAATTTGATTTGATCATTCTTGGTTAAACTGAAAAAGTGACAGCAATTTAAGAAGCTGAGAAGTTGGTTGGAGCATAGGAATTCCTCTGCAGTATGGGTTGAGGATCACAGATGCAAAATGGAGGTGCTATAGCATCGCCACTGAGGTGTAATTACTGTGGACACATAAATTATATATATATATATATATATAGGCAGTTTCAATTACAAATATGAACATAGTAATAGTTGACAGAATAGTGTGACAAAAACTTTACAGCAGAATTGAAGGTTTTATAGACAGAGATTGCATGCGAAGTGATGGAAGGAGTGATTAATGGTGCCATCAAAAGCACTTGCTCATCAATACCTGCTCACTGATGCTCAACTTAGATCCCACCCGGACCACTCAACTCCAGACCTCATTACCGCCTTAGTCCAAACATGGACACAAGAATTGAATTGCAGAGGCAAAGCAAGAGTGACTGCCCTTGACATCTATGAGGCCCACTGAAGTCAGTGGGGATCAGGGAGAAAACTCTCCGTGGCTAGTCATACCTGGCACAAATGAAGATGGCTGTGGTTGTTGAAGGCCAATCATCTCAGTCTCAGGCCATAACTGCAAGAGTTCCTCAGGGCAGTGACCTAGGCCCAATTATCTTCAGCTGCTTAATTAATGACCCTCCCTCCATCATAAGGTCAGAAGGTGGGCTGTTTACTGATGATTACACAGGGTTCAGCTCCATTCACAATTCCTCAGATAATAAAGCAGTCCATAAGTGGCAAGTAACATTCACATGACACAACTGTCAGGCAATGACCATCTCCAACAAGAGATCATTCAATGGCATTATCAGAGTCTCCCACTAACAACATCCTGGGACTCACCACTGAGCAGAAATTCAACTGGACCAGCCACAAATGCTGTGGCTACTAGATCAGGTCAGAGGTTGGGTATTCTGTGGTGAGTGATTCACCTCCCGTCTCCCCAAAGCCTGTCCACCACCTACAAGTATGATGGAACACTCTCCACTTCCCTGGATGGGGCAGCTCCAACACTCTAGAAACTCAACACCATTCAGGACAAAGCAGTCTACTTAATCAGTACCTTGTCCCCTAGATTAAATATCCACCCACTTCACCATTGAGGTACCGTGACTGCAGTGTGCACAGCAGCAATTTGGCAGCAACTTCCAAATCCGCAACCTCTACCATTTAGAAGGTCAAGGGCAGGAAATGGAAGCACCAAGTACACATCTTGCTGACTTGCCATTCCTTCATAATTACCAACAAAATGCTGGTACTGTCTACCCAACAGCATTGTGGGAGCACCTTCACATGGATTTGTAAAAGGTAGGTCATGTCCGACAAACCCGATTGAATTTTTTTGAAGAGGTGACTGAAGCTGTGGACAGGGGAATATCTATGCATATTATTTATATGGACTTCTAGAAGGCATTTGATAAAGTCCCACATAAGAGACTGTTAACTAAGGTAGAAGACCATGGAATTAAGGGTAAATTATTGGCCTGGTTAGGAAGTTGGCTGAGCGGCAGGAAACAAGAGAGTAGGGATAATGGGCAGGTACTCAAATTGGCGGATGTGACTAGTGATGTCTCACATGGACTATTTCACAGTATTTATCAATGAACTAGATGATGGCATAGGAAGTCATATATCTAGATTTTCCGATGACACAAAGATAGGTGGTATTGTCGATGAAAGCATAAAATTACAAAGGGCTATCGACAAATTAAGTGAATGGGCAAAACTGTGGAAAATGTGAGGTCATCCACTTTAGACCTAAAAAGGATAGAAAAGGGTACTTTGTACATTGTGAAAAGCTAAAAGCAGTTGAGGTCCAAAGAGACTTGGGGGTCATTAAAACATCATGAACAGATACAGAAAATAATTAGAAAGGGCTAATGGAATGCTGCCATTTATATCTAGTGGACTAGAATACAAGGAGGTAGAAGTTATGCTGCAGCTATACAAAACCCTGGTTAGACCACACCTGCAGCACTGTGAACAGTTCTGGGGCTCATACCTTAGGAAGGATATATTGGCCTTGGAGGGAGTGCAGCATAGGTTCATCAGAATGATATCCGGACTTCAAGGGTTAAATTACGAGGAGAGATTACACAAATTAGGGTTGTATTCTGTAGAATTTTGAAGGTTAAGGGGTAACATGATCGAAGTTTTCAAGATACTAAAGGAAACAGATAGGGTAGAGAAACTATTTCTGCTGGTTGGGGAGTCTAGGACTAGGAAGATAGTTTAAATATTAGAGCCAGACCTTTGAGTAAAATTAGGAAATATTTCTACACACAAAGGATAGAAGAAGTTTGGAACTCTCTTCCACCAATGGCAAATGATGCTAGATCAATTGTTAATTTTAAATACGAAAGAAAGACTTGCACTTATATAGCGTCTTTCATGACCACTGGACATCTCAAAGCTCTTTACAGCCAATTAAGTACTTTTGGAGTGTAGTCACTGTTGTAATGTGGGAAACACGGCAGTCAATTTGCGTACAACTCCCACAAACAGCAATGTGATGATGACCAGATAAACTGTTTTTGTTCTGTTAATTGAGGGATAAATATTGGCCAGGATACCAGGGATTCAGGTTACTGCCTTTGAAATAGTGCCAAGGGATCTTTTATGTCCATCTGAGAGGGAAGACGGGGCCTCAGTTTAATGTCTCATCTAAAAGACGGCACCTCCGACAGTGCAGCACTCCCTCAGCACTGCACTGGAATGTCAGCCTAGATTTAGGTGCTCAAACCACGAGTGGGATTTGAACCCACAACCTTCTGACTTAGAGGCGAGTGTGCTGCCCACTGAGCCACAGCTGACAATCAGAGATTGATAGCTTTTTGTTAACTAAAGGTATTAAGGGATATGGGCCAAAGGCGAGAACATGGAGTTAGATAGCAGATCAGCCATGGTCTAATTGAATGGCGGAATAGGTTCGAAGGGCTCAATGGCCTGCTCCTCTTCCGATGTTGACCACACAGATTGCAGCAGTACAAGGCAGCAGCTCACCACCACCGTCTCAGGGCAACTAGGTATGGGAATAAATGCTGGCCTTGCCAGCGTCGTCCTAGTCCTGAGAATAAATTTTTTTAAAGTTTTAATACGTTATAGATAAACAGAAAGTAGCTATTAATGCACATTTTGTGCAGTGGAGGGGAGGGGTGTAAACAATAGCAACAAAGGATTATTGGGACCATATGTCTTAATAATATGGATTTAGCCATGTCAAAGATTGCAGATAACACTAAAGTAGGGAGCAGAGTTAAACATGAAGAGGACTGTAAGCGATTTCAGGGGGGGTCACAGACAGACTGGTGGACAGGACAGACATATTTATTACAAAGAAATGGGAAGTGATGATGAGAATATTTACATTAAATGCACGACTTTCAAAGGAGCAGAGTAACATGGATACATAAATCTTTTAAAGTGGAGGACAAGTTGATAAAGCGGTTAAAAAAAATGAAAAAATATACAATCCTAAGTTTTGTAACTAGGAGCATAAAATACAAAGAGGTAATGCTAATCCCATACAAAAATCACTGGTTAGGCTGTAGTTAGAACATAGCATCCAGTTTTGGCTGCTTTGCTTTTGGAAGGATGTCAAGATCATGAAAATGGCAGAAAAGATTCACCAGGATATCAGGAATGAGAGGTTTTATTACGAAGGTGAAGAGGAGGTCCAATACAGCCATTGAAAACAATGAGGGGTTTTGCCAAGGTAAATAGGGAAAATCTATTCCATTGATCAGGGAGCTGGGTAAGCTAGAGAGCATAAACCCAAGAACATCAAAAAATAAAGGGAGAGTTCAGGAGCTTTTATGCTTAAATGTAGAGGGCCGTTTGGACATGGAATGCCCTACCAGAAACAATAGTGGAAGCAGAATCTAGAATGGCTTTTAAAAGGGAAGGGAAATGGACCTCTCTCTTTTAGAGAGTCGGCACAAGTGTGAGGAGCCAAATGGCGTGTGCTGTAATATTCTGATTCTAATTATACAATGTGGAACAGCGGAACTTTCAAAATAAAGATTTGCTGTTGGAACTTTGATCTGTAGCGGGCTGATCGAATAGTAAATTTCAATCTCTTCTTTGGAAGTAGTTTGAAAAAATACTTTTCACACAAACCAAAATATGCCACCATGCAGGAAGTCTAGTACTAATATTGAAAACTAGATTTTATTTTCAGCAGCAACTGACACCCGTGACCTTTATAAATTAACACACTTAGCCGGATACAGTCACACAGGCTGTTGGAAGATAGCCAGGTCACTATAAAATTAATGAATGCCCACATCACTAATTATGAAATAACTGTGTGTTCTGTGTGGGACATAAATGTAAGATTTCCAAATTAAACCTTTCAATTTTGGAACTTGCAAATATATATTTTTTTTAAATGTTAAGCATACTAGTTAAAAAAACACAAAGGAATATTATTCAGAAAAAGCAGAATAAAATGTTCTGACAATAGGAAGTGTCAAAGTTATGCTAACAAAATTTGATGAAAACATGAAGAAAAACTCAACTGGTATTTAATAACTAATTTGTACTTTAATCTGATGCTTATTTTAAAAGCTCAAGAACGATGGGGTTATGCATAAAATGCACAAAAGATACACAGTGGGTTGTGTATAATCTATTTTTGTAATGCATTCCAGTTTTTATCATCAATAATTAATTTTGTCCTTCCAAAATGTAGGTGCGCACATAAACCACTTTGAGCTGTGCAACACGAGGGTGGTTACTGATGTACTGGCGGTGACAACAGTGGGAGAAGTGGTGAGAATGAGGTAATTATGCAGCACAAAAAATGAGCGCATCTTGGCACAATATTAAAAGTATATTGGGCCAAGTGTCAATTTTTAATATTTACACCAATGTGAGCAGCAAGGCCACTGAAGAAAAATGCTTTATGAAGTCATGGGGAAGATGCATTGGCATTACAGAATGCCCTATGACACCATCTCAGTTTGGAAGTTTAAATATCGGTTTTACTGGTAAAAGCCCACTATTCTGTACCTGAAGCCAAAATAACAGCCTGCTACATTGAAAACCACCAAGGGTAGGAATTCAGTAGAAAACAAGATAATTACAGATATTTGGCCCTTTTTTTTTCCAACTGAGGAATTGTGCAACATAACACAAGAATTAGGCTATACGGCCCTCGAGTCAGTTCTGCCATTCAATAAGATTATGGCTGATTTTCGATCTCAATTCCACTTTCCTGCCCAATCTCCATATCCCTCGATTCCCCTAGTGTCCAAAAATCTATCTAACTCGGCCTTGAATATACTCAACGATTCACTGGCAAGTCAGTATTTATTGGTCACCCTAGCTGTTCTGAGGAAATTAACAACATAGTGTGGGGCTGGAGTAATGTGTAGCCTTGTGTGGAGGTTGCATTCCCTTTCCTTGAAGGACACTGAACTAGGTTGTTTTAAGTGACAATCTGGCAAGTTAGTCATTTTCTGGAGCTAGTTCCCACATTAGCAGATTTACTGAATTCAATTTCACAATTTGCAATGATGGCATTTGAACTCTCAACCTCTAGCTTGCAGCAGTTTCATTACGCTACAGCAATGTTCCCTTAGGTTCAGTCCAGAAAAACCTACATTCAGAAAAAACCCTTTCCATTACATTTTTGTCTCCACTACTCAATTCTGGGAGCCCATTCCACTCACTGATCACCCTTTGAAGAATGTCCTGATAGCAATCCTAAATTTGCCT
This sequence comes from Pristiophorus japonicus, assembly GCF_044704955.1. Lineage (NCBI taxonomy): Eukaryota > Metazoa > Chordata > Chondrichthyes > Pristiophoridae > Pristiophorus > Pristiophorus japonicus. The sequence continues at coordinate 307,164,325 of NC_091980.1, forward strand.
TTTACTAGTTTGAACCTGTGAACATTTGTCCTACTCTTGAAATGCATTTTAGTGATTTTCTAGGTTTCCCTTTTCAATAATGCTTACTAACTTATAAAGATGGTCACGATCACTGCATCTCTGAGATCTCCCAGCATGCTCTCTCCCCTCCAGATGTGAGAGATGAGGTCATGTATTCACGCCAACAGTGCCTTCCCGCCAGACTTCAGTGCCTCAGCGGGGATTCCATCCGCTCCCATAGCCTTGTTGTTCTTGAGCTGTCTTACGGCTTTTTCTACCTCGTGCAGTGCCAGGGTTTTACTGAGGTGGTGGCAGGTAGCATGCTGGAGACACGAGACTCCCAAAGCAAACGCTCTACTAGGAACTCCTTCACGGCAAACAAGCCAAAGGTGGGCAGAGGAAACGTTACAAGGATACCCTCAAAGCCTCCTTGATAAAATGCAACATCCCCACTGACACCTGGGAATCCCAGGCCAAAGACTACCCTAAGTGGAGGAAGTGTATCGAAGGCGCAGAGCACCTCGAGAAGAGGTGTTCTCTTGGTGTCCTCGTCAAGATTGCTTCATTAATAATTTCCACCTAAAAATAAACTATCTGGTTATTCATCTGTGGGTTATTGCTGGAGCAGAATGGTTGCCGTGTTTGCTTATGTAGTAAAAGTCACTCCACTCCAAAAAGTAATTAATTGTTTTGATGATTTAATGGTACAGTACAAGTGCAAGTATTTTTATCTTGCATTCCACAGTGCACTCCTAGTCATGTTGTATTCAAAAGTTATATGGTGTTTTTTGAGAGTTTCATTGCCGAGAGCATGCAGAAATCAAGTGCAGGCAGTGAAAAGAGCGTGCGGCAAACTTGTCCCACCCACCCTTTCCCTCAACGACTATCTGTTCCACCTGTGACAGGGGCTGTGGTTCTCGTATTGGACTGTTCAGCCTCTGTTCCACCTGTGACAGGGGCTGTGGTTCTCGTATTGGACTGTTCAGCCACCTAAGGACTCATTTTTAAGTGGAAGCAAGTCTTCCTCGATTCCGAGGGACTGCCTATGATGATATGACTAATTTATATACCTGTATAAGAACACCTTTCAGATGCTACAAAAGAAAGATGAACTTGAATTTATATAGCACCCTTCATTATGTCTCAATGTGCTTTATAGACAATGAAAGAACTTTTTTTTTGAAGTATAGTTCCTGTTGTAATGCAGGGGGAAAGGCTGAAAATACCAAAAATGACTCTAAAGTGGGTTCTGCAGCTTTATCTTACAAGCGAATGGAGTTTGCATCATCTGCCATTAAATATTGGTCTGTTCAGCAACTGTACAATATTTACAAAGTACATGTTTCCATTTTAACAAGATTAAAACAACTTTCAGTATCTTGAATGCAATACCAAGCTCCTGAAAAAATGACCACAGTAGTCTGAATCGGACGATAAGCAACAAGTATCATGTCAGATGGAAATTCAGACTTAAATTTGTGAGCAATTGCTTTGTGAATAGTGGTCCAGCCCTCCTGTAGCATTTATGCTTTGAGATACTCACCTGACATATCTTTTCCCATATTTCATCACAGCCTGCTTTTTCTTGAAAGCTAAGCGCCAAGTCATAGTTTTCCGCTTCTGACCACACAATCAACGTATCCTAAAATGCATTAAAAATTAGAAAATCAATAAACCGAAGTGCACAAATATCAACACACCAACACCATTATGCCACCTAGCTCTCTTCACTCACACCAAAATGGACATGATACTTATTCTTTGAACCACAATAATATAATCAACTCGAAAGCATTCTTTTTCATGGATGGCTCTAGTCAATTTCTCTACCCCGCCGCCCCAAAGGGGTTGATTCTTTGGGTCCACTTCAACATGTACCAGCAGCTCCCGAAGCACCTTATTCATCTGGCCGTTCTTCACATGCAAGCCGTGGCAAACTATTCAACTGTGGGAGGGCAGAAAAATGGAGAATGATGGTGTCCGTGCTGTACTTTGCAACACTGATTTATATCAGGAGTGTGAACAATGGCCGACAAATTATTGTCCTCCTCGGCTTTTTGTCCTTTACTCTTTACCCCCACCCCAAAATGCTTCTAAAAAAAATACTCATCAGACCATGTGCTATTGTCATCTCAGCCATAACCTATCCACCTAGGCTCCAAAGCGATAGGATAGTTTGAATGTTAAGTGAAGACTTGGACAAACCCCAGCTGACCTAATTATGGTCCATAAACAAGCAGGTCAGTTCCTTTCTTGTAATGCCAGCTTGTTTCATGGATTAAATGTGAATAACGCAAATAGATTGCTAAAGCACTAGTAAAGTCTGATGGAGACGAGAAATAATTCTATGCTTTACTGTGACATAGTCCACCATTCAATAATCTACATGGCACAGATTCAACAAACAAGGAAATCTGCCCCCCCACCCCAGGAAACAAACAAAAGTAATGATGGGTTGAAAGAAGTTCCTGTAGATAATCATTCAAAATGTTAGTTTGACAGGCAACCGTTTATTTTTTTATCTAACTGAACAACTGGAACACAGCACAAATACACAAATGTGATTTCTATATTGTAGGTGCATTACAATTTTTTGCATCAGAAACAGGATAACAATGTTTTTATAAGGATTCTCCTTATAGACTTATTGGGGGGGGGAGAAGAAAATTTCATTTTTCAGTGCGACAATTGTTTTCTTTCAAACAATGAATCATTTTGTTGTTTCATTTTTCTTCATACCTAATCTTGCTTTATTTTTAAATGAAAGCCTAAAAGAATTTGTGCAGACAGTAGTGATATATGCAGTGTAGGTTACTAATTATATAGCTACAGTGATACTTCAGACACAAACTCAAACATATGTAGGTGCGATACAAACGCGATCCAGCAGCATCATCAAATGCTTCTCAATGCAATCTTGTATAGTAGCCAAGTGCATTGCCAAGACATCTTAAGACTCCCCCTCATTTCTAGTATTCCTTTTAACTTATTCTTATCTTGATTTTAAATTCTTCCTAGCCTATTCTACTGTATTCTTCGTTACCCTCCATCTATTCGTCACAATATAACTGACAGAGACCACCAGAACCAAACTTGACTATCTGGCCAATTCTTTCAGGCACAAATATAAAATATAGGTATATTTTCCTCGGTTTTCTGTTCTAGTTAACTAAACACATGTATAAAAGCAGGGAACACCACTTTAATATTTTTAAAAAATGTAATCAAGCCCTTCTGGGAAACTGAACTAAAATATCAATTTTGAACATATCACTCCACTGCAAAATCACAGACAACTGATGATATTAGTACACACAATATACATGAGTCAACTACAAGTTTTCTGTCAGCTAAATAGAATTGGTGCTCGCTATTTCCACCAAATTAAAACATATCATAAGAACATAAGAAATAGGAGCAGGATTAGGCCATTTGACCCCTTGAGCCTGCTCCACCATTCAATAAGATCATGGCTGATCTGATCATGGATTCAGCTCCACTTCCCTGCCTGCTCCCCATAACCCTTTATTCTCTTATTGTTCAAAAATCTGTCTATCTCCACCTTAAATATATTCAATGACCCAGCCTCCACAGCTCTCTGGGGTAGAGAATTCCACAGATTTTCAACCCTCAGAAGAGGGGGAGGGAAGAGGGGGGGGGGGGGGGGGGGGGGGGGGGGGGAGGGAGGGGGAGGGGGGGAGGGAGGGGGGGGGGGGGGGAGGGAGGGCGGGGGAGGGGGGGGGCGGGGGAGGGGGGGGGAGGGAGGGCGGGGGAGGGAGGGGGGGGGAGGGGGGGGAGGAGAGAGAGGGAGGGAGGGAGGGAGGGGAGGGAGGGAGGGGGGGAGGAGAGAGAGGGAGGGAGGGAGGGGGGGGAGGAGAGAGAGAGAGGGAGGGAGGGAGGGAGGGGGGGGAGGAGAGAGAGAGAGGGAGGGAGGGAGGGGGGGGAGGAGAGAGAGGGAGGGAGGGGGGGGAGGAGAGAGAGAGGGAGGGAGGGAGGGGGGGAAGAGAGAGAGGGCGGGAGGGGGGGGAGGAGAGAGAGGGCGGGAGGGGGGGGAGGAGAGAGAGGGCGGGAGGGGGGGGAGGAGAGAGAGGGCGGGAGGGGGGGGGAGAGAGGGAGGGAGGGGGGGAGGAGAGAGAGAGAGGGAGGGAGGGGGGGAGGAGAGGGAGGGAGGGGGGGAGGAGAGAGAGGGAGGGAGGGGGAGGAGAGAGAGGGAGGGAGGGGGGGGAGGAGAGAGAGGGAGGGAGGGGGGGAGGAGAGAGAGGGAGGGAGGGGGGGGAGGAGAGAGAGGGAGGGAGGGGGGGGAGGAGAGAGAGGGAGGGAGGGGGGGGGGGGAGGGAGGGGGGGAGGAGAGGGGGGGAGGAGAGAGAGGGAGGGGGGGGGGAGGAGAGAGAGGGAGGGGGGGGGGAGGAGAGAGAGGGAGGGGGGGGGGAGGAGAGAGAGGGAGGGGGGGGGGGAGGAGAGAGAGGGAGGGGGGGGAGGAGAGAGAGGGAGGGGGGGGGGGAGGAGAGAGAGGGAGGGGGGGGGGGGGAGGAGAGAGAGGGAGGGGGGGGGGGGAGGAG